>NC_061509.1:22926763-22939015 GCF_022539505.1 Lolium rigidum | reverse complement strand
GTTATCTCCCAAGAAGTTCTTTCTTTATAGCCATTAAGATGGGCTCAGCAGTTTTAATGATGCACTCGCAAGAAATAGAAGTTGAAGCAAAAGAGAGCATCAAGAGGAAAATTCAAAACACATTTAAGTCTAACATGCTTCCTATGCATAGGAATCTTGTAAATAAACAAGTTCATGAAGAGCAAAGTAACAAGCATAGGAAGATAAAACAAGTGTAGCTTCAAAAATTTCAGCACATAGAGAGGTGTTTTAGTAACATGAAAATTTTTACAACCATATTTTCCTCTCTCATAATAATTTTCAGTAGCATCATGAGCAAACTCAACAATATAACTATCACATAAAGCATTCTTATCATGAGTATCATGCATAAAATTATTACTCTCCACATAAGCATAATCAATTTTATTAGTTATAGTGGGAGCAAATTCAACAAAGTAGCTATCATTATTATTCTCATCATCAAATATAGGAGGCATAGTATCATCAAAGTAAATTTTCTCCTCAATGCTTGGGGGACTAAAAATATCATGCTCATCAAAGCCAGCTTCCCCAAGCTTAGAATTTTCCATAGCATTAGCAACAATAGTGTTCAAAGCATTCATATTAATATGTTCCATGGGTTTTTTAATTTTCGCATCAAACCATCCATGTCTTAAATCAGGAAATAGAATAAGAAGGTCATTGTTGTCCATTATGCCTAACTAGTGTAAACAAGAAACCAAATGTCGCAATTGCAGAGTCTAAAGGAAATAGCTTCGAGTACTTACAACGGCGCCGGAAAATAGCTTAGTAGCCGAGTTCCGGAGTGTGAGTACCTTTTACCTTTCCTCCCCGGCAACGGCGCCAGAAAAGTGCTTGATGTCTACGGGTGCTTCTATTCTTGTAGACAGTGTTGGGCCTCCAAGAGCAGAGGTTTGTAGAACAGCAAGCAAGTTTTCCCTTAAGTGGATCACCCAAGGTTTATCGAACTCGGGGAGGAAGAGGTCAAAGATATCCCTCTCAAGCAACCCTGTAATCACAAAGCAAGAAGTCTCTTGTGTCCCCAACACACCAAATACACTTGTCAAGTGTATAGGTGCACTAGTTCGGCGAAGAGATAGTGAAATACAAGTAATATGGATGTATATGAGTGGTAATAGCAATCTGAATAAAATATGGCAGCGAGTAAACATGCAACAAAACAGTAAACAAACGGAGATTCGATGCTTGGAAGCAAGGCCTAGGGATCCTGCTTTCACTAGTGGACACTCTCAACTTTGATCACATAACAGAATAGATAAATGCATACTCTACATTCTCTTGTTGGATGATGAACACATTGCGTAGGATTACACGAACCCTCAATGCCGGAGTTAACAAGCTCCACAATTCAATGTTCATATTTAAATAACCTTAGAGTGCATGAAAGATCGACACGACTAAACCAAGTACTAACTTAGCATGCACACTGTCACCTTCACGCCATGTAGGAGGAATAGATCACATCAATACCATCATAGCAATAGTTAACTTCATAATCTACAAGAGATCATAATCATAGCCTACGCCAAGTACTAACACGGATGCACACACTGTCACCATTACACCGTGTAGGAGGAATAAAACTACTTTAATAACTTCACTAGAGTAGCACATAGATAAATTGTGATACAAAACACATTGCAATCATAAAGAGATATAAATAAGCACTTCACTACGCCATTCATAACAGTGAATAAGTATTCACGTGAAATATAGCCTAAGAGACCCACACGGTGCACACACTGTCACCTTTACACACGTGGGAAAAGGAGTCTCCGGAGATCACATAAGTAAAACTCACTTGACTAGCACAATGACATCTAGATTACAAGCATCATCATATGAATCTCAATCATGTAAGGCAGCTCATGAGATTATTGTATTGAAGCACATAGGAGAGAGATGAACCACATAGCTACCGGTACAGACCCCGAGCCTCGATGGAGAACTACTCCCTCTTCATGGGAGCAGCAGCGGTGATGAAGATGGCGGTGGAGATGGCAGCGGTGTCGATGGAGAAGCCTTCCGGGGGCACTTCCCCGCTCCGGCAGGGTGCCGGAACAGAGACTCTGTCCCCCCAGATCTTGGCTTCGCGATGGCGGCGGCTCTGGAAGGTTTATGTGGGTTTCGTCCAACGTAATAGGGTTTTCGCGACGGAGGCTTTAAATAGGCGGAAGGGCAGCCTCGGAGGGGGCCTGGGGCCACCACACCATAGGGCGGCGAGGCCCCCCCTCTGGCCGCGCCAGGGTGTGGTGTGGGGCCCCCGGGGCTTCCCTCTGGCGGCTCTCGGGTGTTCTGGATGGTTCCGGGAAAAATAGGAACATGGGCGTTGATTTCGTCCGATTCCGAGAATATTTCGTTACTAGGATTTCTGAAACCAAAAACAGCAGAAAACAGGAACTGGCACTTCGGCATCTTGTTAATAGGTTAGTTCCATAAAATGCACGAATATGACATAAAGTGTGCATAAAACATGTAGATATCATCAATAATGTAGCATGGGACATAAGAAATTATCGATACGTTGGAGACGTATCAATATTTCATATTGGGACACAATACTTATGTTATTTCATCTATTTTGCATGTTTCATCATTATTGGAGGATCGAGCACCGGAGCCAGGATTCTGCTGGAAAAAGCACCGTCAGAACGCAATATTTCGGAAGATCAACTGTGGAAGAAAATTATATCAAAAATCCTATTTTTCCAGATGACGGAGGGAGCCAGAAGGGGGAGAAGAGGGGATCCAAGGTGGGCCCAGACCACAGGCCGGCGCGGCCCATGGCCTGGCCGCGCCACCTTGTGGTGTGGGGGCTCCACAGCCCCTTTCGCCTCCTTTTCTTCGCGTACTCCTTCGTCCCGAAAACCTAAGCCACAGAGGGTACCTCGCAAAGAGTTACGACCCGCCTCGCGGGGCGGAGAACACCAGAGAGAAAAGAGCTCTCCGGTGGGCAGGAATCCGCCGGGGAAATTCCCTCCCGGAGGGGGGAAATCGACGCCATCGCCATCGTCATCGAGCTGGACATCATCTTCATCATCATCATCATCATCATCTCCACCATCTACACCGCCATCACCACCGCTGCACCTCGTCACCGCTGTAACGATTTGGGTTGGATCTTGATTGTTTGATAGGGGAAACTCTCCCGGTGTTGATTTCTACTTGTTATTGATGCTATTGAGTGAAACCGTTGAACCAAGGTTTATGTTCAGATTGTTATTCATCATCATATCACCTCTGATTGTATTCCATATGATGTCTCGTGAGTAGTTCGTTTAGTTCTTGAGGACATGGGTGAAGTCTAAATGCTAGTAGTGAATTATGGTTGAGTAATATTCAATGTTATGATATTTAAGTTGTGGTGTCATTCTTCTAGTGGTGTCGTGTGAACGTCGACTACACGACACTTCACCATTTATGGGCCTAGGGGAGTGCATCTTGTATTCGGTTGCTAATTGCGGGGTTGCCGGAGTGACGAGAAACCTAAGCCCCCGTTAGTATACCGATGCAAGAGGGATCGCAGGATCTCAGAGTTTAAGGCTGTGGTTAGATTTATCTTAATTACTTTCTTGTAGTTGCGGATGCTTGCAAGGGGTATAATCACAAGTATGTATTAGTCCTAGGAAGGGCGGTGCATTAGCATAGGTTCACCCACACAACACTTATCAAAACAATGAATATTATTTAGCCGCATGAAGCGAAAGCACTAGACTAAAATCCCCGTGTGTCCTCAAGAACGCTTGGTCATTATAAGTAAACAAACCGGCTTGTCCTTTGTGCTAAAAAGGATTGGGCCACTCGCTGCAATTATTTCTCTCGCATTTTACTTACTCGTACTTTATTCATCTGTTACATCAAAACCCCTTGAATACTTGTCTGTGAGCATTTACACAGTGAATCCTTCATCGAAACTGCTGTCAACACCTTCTGCTCCTCGTTGGGATCGACATTCTTACTTATCGAAGATACTACGATACACCCCCTATACTTGTGGGTCATCAGTCCACAGTTCACTAGAGGTGTCTCTCCAATAAGATAACTAACATGCTGGGTGAACAAATTACAGGCGGACAATTGACAAATAAAGAATCAATACATATCAACGATGATTACTATGTGATTTAATCAGGGCATTACGACAAAGTACATAGACCGCTATCCAGCATGCATCTATGCCTAAATAATCCACCTTCAGGTTATCATCCGAACCCCTTCCAGTATTAAGTTGTAAACAACAGATAATTGCATTAAGTATGGTGCGTAATGTAATCAACACAAATATCCTTAGACAAAACATCAATGTTTTATCCCTAGTAGCAACAGCACATCCACAACCTTAGAACTTTCTATCACTGTCCCAGATTCAATGGAGGCATGAACCCACTATCGAGCATAAATACCCCCTCTTGGAGTTACAAGTATTAACTTGGCCAGAGCCTCTACTAGCAACGGAGAGCATGCAAGAACATAAACAACACATATATGATAGATTGATAATCAACTTAACATAATATTCTATATTCATCGGATCCCGCCAAACACAACATGTAGCATTACAAATAGATGATCTTGATCATGTTAGGCAGCTCACAAGATCTATAACAATGATAGCACAAGCGGAGAAGACAACCATCTACCTACTCGCTATGGACCCATAGTCCAAGGATGAACTACTCACGCATCAATCCGGAGGCGGGCATGATGATGTAGAGCCCCTCCGGTGATGATTCCCCTCTCCGGCAGGGTGCCGGAGGCGATCTCCCGAACCCCCGAGATGGGATTCGCGACGGCGGCGTCTCTGGAAGGTTTTCCGTATCGTGGCTCTCGATACAGGGGGTTTCGCGACGAAGGCTATTTGTAGGCGGAAGGGTAGGTCAGGGGGCGACGCGAGGGGCCCACACAACAGGCCGGCGCGGCTAGGGCTTGGGCCGCGCCGCCCTGGTGTCTGGCCACCTCGTGGCCCCACTTCGTCTCCCTTTCGGTCTTCTGGAAGCTTCGTGTAAAAATAGGCCCCTGGGCGTTGATTTCGTCCAATTCCGAGAATATTTCCTTACTAGGATTTCTGAAACCAAAAACAGCAGAAAACAGCAATTGGCACTTCGGCATCTTGTTAATAGGTATTGCCGGAAAATGTATAATAATGCTGTAAAGTATGTATAAAACATTCAAGTATTGTAATAAAAGTAGCATGGAACATAAGAAATTATAGATACGTTTGAGACGTATCAGGGGGTTTTGATATAGCAGATAAATAAAGTACAAGTAAATAAAATGCGAGAAAAATAATTGCAGCGAGTGGCCCAATCCTTTTTAGCACAAAGGACCAGCCGGTTTGTTTACTTATAATGACCAAACGTTCTTGAGGACTCACGGGGATTTTAGTCTAGTGCTTTCGCTTCCTATAGTTGATTAATCTTCATTGTTTTGATAAGTGTTGTGTGGGTGAACCTATGCTCATGCACCGCCCTTCCTAGGACTAATACATACTTGTGATTATACCCCTTGCAAGCATCCGCAAATACAAGAAAGTAATTAAGATAAATCTAACCACAGCCTTAAACTCTGAGATCCTGCTATCCCTCCTGCACCGATATACTAACGGGGGTTTAGGTTGCCTGTCACTCCGGCAACCCCACAATTAGCAAACGAATACAAGATGCACTCCCCTAGGCCCATATAGGTGAAGTATCATGTAGTCGACGTTCACATGACACCACTAGAAGAATAACACCACAACTTAAATATCAAACCATTAAATATTACTCAACATAGTTCACTACTAACATTTACTTCACCCATGTCCTCAAGAACTAAACGAACTACTCACGAGACATCATATGGAACATGATCAGAGGTGATATGATGATGAATAACAATCTGAACATAAACCTTGGTTCAATGGTTTCACTCAATAGCATCAATAACAAGTAGAAATCAATACCGGGAGAGTTTCCCCTATCAAACAATCAAGATCCAACCCTAATTGTTACAGCGGTGACGAGATGCAGCGGTGGAGATGGCGGTGTAGATGGTGGAGATGATGATGATGATGATCCCAATGATGCCCAGCTCGATGACGGTGGCGATGGCGTCGATTTCCCCCTCCGGGAGGGAATTTCCCCGGCGGATTCCTGCCCGCCGGAGAGCTCTTTTCTCTCCGGTGTCTTTCTGCCCCGCGAGGCGGCTCGTCAATTCTCCGTAACTCCCCGTGCCTTAGGTTTTCGGGGAGATGATGTACGCGAAGGAGAGGAGGCCAGAGGGGGCTGTGGGCCCCCTCCCCACAAGGCGGCGCGGCCAGGGCAGGGCCCGCGCCGGCCTATGGGGGGGCATGGCGGCCCCTCTCGGCCCCTCCTTTTGGCTCCCTTCGTCTTCTGGAAAAATAGGATTTTTCATATAATTTCCGTCAATTGTTGATCTTCCGAAATATGTTGTCCTGACGGTGCTTTTTCCAGCAGAATCCTGACTCCGGTGAATAATTCTCCAATGATCATGAAACATGCAAAATAAGTGAAATAACATAAGTATCATCTCTAAATGTGAAATATATCAATGAATAACAGCAAATTATGATACAAAATAGTGATGCAAAATGGACGTATCAGTGGCATGCATGTTTACCATGCTAGGGTGGTTTGTATATGATTAATACCGACCCATACTAATTATTCATATAAATAAAGATTAATTGTTGTAAAACTATCTTGTTACTTCTGATTTTATTAATTTTAATTTTTCCTAATATGATTTATGTTCCTCATACGCATGCTTCCTTGTTTTCTGGAACTAGGTATTGCTTAAGCTTGTTTACTGTAATGATTTGTCTATGTTCACATGTTCACTTTTGTCTTTCACTATTCTATGTAGGTACTCCGTGCAGTTATTAACTATTATAAGATTGAAGTCAGTCCGACACACTTCGTATTTCTAATTCCTTTGCTTTGTTAACCATGGTGATGAACGGATCGTGCTATATTTGACGGATGATAATATATGTATGATACTTGCGTATGCACTAAATATTTCTTACTTAATCATGATATTGATCCATTATTGCTATATTTGAGTGACCATCATATTTTTATGCTAATTAGACCATGGTGATTTATGTATATCCATTATCATTTCAATTTAGTATATTATTATGATCATTTACTGCTATATTTTAAAGTTAACAGTTCTGAAATTGTTGGATTATTTCATTTGCCTAGTATGGTTATATTTTGTTGTTTTCTAGATCTTGGTGTTGCTTACACTTATTTACTGTTATGAATTGTCTATGCTCACTTGTTCATGTTTGTCTTTTACTATTCGCTGCAGGTATTCCGTCCAAATCTGTTTTGATGCGTCTACGGGCCCATGTTCAACTTTAGGTTGGGATCTGTCCATTAGGAGTCTTGGTTACTCGGATGTTGCCGTAGCCCTATGGGCCACACTATAAGTTGGATCAAGATGAGTTTAAAGAAAAGTTTCACATCTTGACTATACAAACAGCTTCCAGGTTGGGTATAATTCAATATGATGTCATCTTGATGCCATTTCCCCTAAAAAAAAATTATATGCCATCTTACGAACCGTCTTGGAGCAACACAATTGATTAGCAAGCGGTATTGTATCCTAGTACTATACGTGTAAGGCGGCAACCACCAAACAATACGACACAATATGGAAGCTTGAAGTCATATGATCCTACTTGTCAACTGGGCTATCACGATGATGGCGGGCATAGCACAATCACCCTTGAGCATGTAGCACAATCGGCTAGTAAGCCAAATTACAGTATAACTTAGCTCCAAGTAGACATGAATAATGTCGATAACGCTCGGCATGTGAAAATGATAGTGCGCTGGGAAACTCGTTCCTCCCATGATGATAGTGGGCTGTCTGGAGCATGGAAAGGTGATATCCCTGCCGGTCACCGATACTGCTGGCTACAGATGAAACCATCATGCCAGTTGAGCAATGGTAGCGTGCGAGGTAACAGTGGCCCTCTCGTCTTCGACATGGCGGCCTGCTTATGCCTCTTGTCGGTCTCTCCATGTTTTGAGCTTCTTTCAAGGTGTGCCTCACCTAGTTCTTTTATCACGGCATAATTTCGTGTTTGGTCGGCTAGCGGACAAAACCAGGTGTGAACATGTGCCTCTTAGGTTTCTCTGGATATGAAGCCATGGCACTTCGATAGAAAACACAGATAGAGCCCATATAAAGAGGCGAATCAAAAATATACAAAAGCACAACATGGTCCAGAACCCCCAAATCTAACCGCTAATTGAAGAATCAACACTACACTCTAAAGAATCAACACTGCACTTTGAAGAATCCGAAATATAAACACTGGTAACTTGTAATAGGACGACGAGCATTTGGGCACACATGTCTGAGAAATAAGAAAAGGCGCTTGTTAAGTGTGTGAATTTCGACATCTTCGCATGAAGGTCACATGTTTATATATATTGATCGCCGATGTTTCCGTTGATCACTTTTGCCTGATACTTATGTCCTACTGTTTAGCTTTTCCTTTTCAACATTTTGATCATGTGCATGATCGATGTATTGACTATTTTCCTAATTTTCTGTTATTGCAAATGCGAGTGTACTCTGTGTCGTCATGACAAAAGTATACTGAACAATATCCTAGAGAAGTAATGTTCGGCAGATATGATCGCCAGATGTGTGAACATAGTCAAGATTATCATGATGCCAATAACGTAATAGCTGGCAGATATGATCGCCAGATGGAATACACTGCTGTTGCCGGAGATAGCACAGTATATGACCAATACACCGGCAACAGTTCAAGTACAGGAGTAGCCGCATCGGAGAAACCGGTGGTGACGAACTCTTCTGCTGGCGTCGTTATCCGGTCCACCAACCTGACCTGACTTGTCATCCATCTCCACCCGGAGGATCAGCGGCGGCGGCGATGGAAGTGGAACACAGGGCATACGCGCGTGTGGGTCTCCTCGGCAACCCCAGCGACGTCTACGGCGGCCGCGCCGTCTCCTTCGCCGTCGCCGGCCTCTGGGCGACCGTCCGCCTCTGCCCCTCCGAGGAGCTCCTCGTGCAGCCCCACCCGCGCCACGACCCCGTCGCCTTCCCCTGCCTCAACGCACTCGTAAGATCGCAATCCCCAAATCGAAATTCTTGTTCTTCCCACCGTCTCTTCTCCTCGCAAATCGCAATCAGCTAGCTCAATCCGATCATGCAGAGATATAATCGGATTTGGCAAGATATAGTTTTTACTACCAGTAGTTTCTTTCGTGGCGAGATTGATAGGCACCGGTTAGTCAATTACTCGAATCAAAACCAATCTCTCGATATCTCCGTGTAACAGGTCGAGCGTCTGGACGGGGGAGGGTACTACGGCGGCGTCCGGCTGCTGCTGGCCATCTGCAAAATCTTCCACAGCCACTGTAAGCACAACGGCATCGCCCTGGAGGACAAGAACTTCACTCTGTCCTATGACACCAACATTCCTCGCCAGGTACCCCGCCCTTAGATTCCTCTGTCCCACAACACCCTTTTGTCATGCCGTAACTGACAGTCGTGTTCTCTCCGCATTTCTGCAGGCCGGGCTCTCCGGCTCGAGCGCCATCGTGTGCGCGGCGCTGAGCTGCCTCCTGGATTTCTACAATGTCAGGGACAAGATCAGGGTCGAGGTCCGGCCTAACCTCATCCTAGACGCGGAGAAGGAGCTCGGGATCGTCGCCGGGCTTCAGGACCGGGTCGCGCAGGTCTACTGTGGCCTTGTTTACATGGTACGACACATTTGTGTGATGGGTGGCAGCTATATTATAAGACACCCCTCCACGTCGATCGCCTAACCTAGCTACCTGATCATGACTCTTTTGTGCTAATCTTTCAGTTTTGCCACTTGTCAGGATTTTAGCCAAGAGCATATGGATAAGCTGGGTCATGGCATATACACGCCGCTAGACGTCAATCTACTCCCCCCTCTCTATCTTATCTATGCTGAGAACCCAAGCGACTCTGGAAAGGTCTGTTCAATCTTACTTAAGATTTCCAAACCTTTTGCTTGAACAATATTGTTGTTCTCCTTTATAGACTAACTAACATATCAACCTTCAAACCTTGTATAACTAATTAGGTCCACAGCAGTGTCAGGCAAAGATGGCTCGATGGCGACCAGTTCATAATATCATCTATGAAGGAAGTTGCTCAGCTAGCCTATGATGGCCACAATGTGTTGTTGCACAAGAATTACACTGAACTCGCGAGACTTATGAACAGAAATTTTGATCTGAGAAGGTGAGGCCAACGTCGACGAGGCTTAGAAATTTTGATCATGTTTGTATGAGATTTTCCATCGCAACAGTGCTAGCGACTAGTGATTTAACTAGTTAAGCGTGATTGGTGGTTGTAGGCAAATGTTTGGAGACGACGTGCTTGGAGCGGTGAATATAAAGATGGTCGAAGTAGCGAGGAGTGTTGGCGCCGCGTCCAAGTTCACGGGCAGCGGGGGTGCGGTGGTTGCGTTTTGCCCGGATGGGCACGCACAGGCGGAGCTCCTGAAGAAGGCGTGCGAGGAGGCTGGCTTCGTCGTGGAGCCGATCGAAGTCGCCCCGTCGGTGCTGACAGAGGAGGAGGTTGCAAGCTTGTACAAAAGGATATCATAAGCAAACTCTTGCTATAAAGCATAGCAAACATCCAATTTGTTGAAATCACTCGCAGTCACAGGAGTTGTGTCATGTGAACGATATTCTGAGAATGAGATGTGCTGTTTGATAATTGATATATTTTTCATGCGGTGTAAGTGTAACATTGTTCTTTTACAGGAAAAAATAAATATATAGTACTATCAAAGCTTCTTTTTTTTCACTGGTTGCTAGCTAGCTAGAGGAATAGTTATACTCCCTCCAATTCTTTTTAATTAACACAAATTTAGTACAACTTTTCTACTAATTTTTAATCAATTAAAAAATCAAAGAAAGTATTTAAAAATTATGGATGAAATGCCTCTAAAAGGAACAACATGGATGGAACCAATAAATCTAGTTCTGCTGCTAGTGAAGGATAACCCGAATTCGGTAGAGAAGGCTCCCATCTTAGGGTACCACTATTTTTTTTCGAAACTCGGTACAAACGCAGACGCTCACAAAAACGTACATACACTCACCTCTATGAACACACACACGTACACCCTACTTCTATGAACATCTCCGAGAGACTGTCCAAAAAACTTAATCCGGTGGGTTTTAAGATTGATGAAGTCACCACATGCGTCTCGCAATCGACGAAAACGTCGCCTCCCACTGAAAAATATTACACCTTAATAAGACATTAAAGTGTTAAATCTAGGATTTAAAATCTGATGGGCTCTGGGTACCACTAATCACCTAAGGGCATCTCCAACAGAGCGACATATTTTGGACATAATTTATGTCCGTTTGTGTCAGGTGTGGACAGCAAAATTAGTCACATGTCCGCATGCGTTCGCCCCTTCCCAGCGGCAAAGACATATTTTTTACCGCAAGAGCTCTGCCATGCATTAACTAGTGAGGAGAGAGGAAAAAGATGTCTTTCTGCGTCAACACATTCTTGGTACAAATTTAGACCATGTTTGCGTCAGAAAAGATGCTACGGTCATTTTGCATCTAGCTAGAACGCGTTTTTCATCCACGCAAACGCAAACAAACGCTTTTCATTCATTTGCGTCGACCGTTGAAGATACCATAATCACCCAACCATCTAGCTAGAGATGGAACTTAAAAGAAGTTGGACCAGCCGCTAGATGATCGCGTGGCAGAGACCACGTCGGTCCGCGCCGCATGCATCCCCTCCTAGCTCTAGCACATGTATGCAACCGATCAGCGTTATCGCTAATCACCGTCAGCACTCAGCACCACATGGTTTGTCGTAGTACGCATAGTTCGCTCCGTTCCATTAAACATGTTTAGATCTAGATATTATATCTAGATATTATTGATATCTAAATACATCCATATTTAGACATATTTAATGGAAGGGCGGGATGCAACTAAAAGCGACACGGGTATCTACCTGCTACCGACCACAGTGCTTTCCGCCTTTCTTTTGCGTCGCGTCTTCCCTCCCGCGCCTCTCACCCCTTCACCGTTGATTAAATCATCGGCCACTCCAACGGAATATATCGCCTGTGTTGGACTCTGTCGCGACGCCTGACTCCTTCACCGCCCTTTTCACTGCATGTGGTTCGCTAAATCGGGTCAGAACGCGACGGCCACTCCC
>NC_061509.1:22854084-22926663 GCF_022539505.1 Lolium rigidum | reverse complement strand
AATGTTCATGATTATGAAACTAATCATCTATTAATCAACAAGCTAGTTAAGAGGCTTACTAGGGACTCTTTGTTGTTTACATATCACACATGTATCAATGTTTCGGTTAATACAATTATAGCATGGTATATAAACATTTATCATAAACATAAAGATATATAATAACCACTTTTATTATTGCCTCTTGGGCATATCTCCAACAAAGTTGTCGATGAAGAAGGGGATGCCTTGGGCATCCCCAAGCTTAGATGCTTGAGTCTTCTTAAAATATGCAGGGATGAACCACGGGGGCATCCCCAAGCTTAGACTTTTCACTCTTCTTGATCATATTGTATCATCCTCCTCTCTTGACCCTTGAAAACTTCCTCCACACCAAACTCGAAACAAACTCATTAGAGGGTTAGTGCATAATTGAAAATTCATATATTCAGAGGTGACATAATCATTCTTAACACTTCTGGACATTGCACAAAGCTACTGAAAGTTAATGGAACAAAGAAATCCATCAAACATAGCAAAACAGGCAATGCGAAATAAAAGGCAGAATCTGTCAAAACAGAACAGTCCGTAAAAACGAATTTTTCAGGGGAACTTAACTTGCTCAGATGAAAATGCTCAAATTGAATGAAAGTTGCGTACATATCTGAGGATTACGCACGTAAATTGGCAGATATTTCTGAGTTACCTACAGAGAACCCTGCCCAAATTCGTGACAGCAAGAAATCTGTTTCTGCGCAGTAATCCAATTCTAGTATTGACTTTACTATCAAAGACTTTACTTGGCACAACAATGCAATAAAATAAAGATAAGGAGAGGTTGCTACAGTAGTAACAACTTCCAAGACTCAAATATAAAACAAAGTGCAGAAGTAAAATAATGGGTTGTCTCCCATAAGCGCTTTTCTTTAACGCCTTTCAGCTAGGCGCAGAAAGTGTGAATCAAGTATTATCAAGAGATGAAGCATCGACAGAGGGGTTTGGAGTTTTCTCAACTATTCATTGTATCCTATCTATGTAAGTTTCAGAGGCTCCTTTTTCATTACTCTTAGGCTTGCTATTCTCATCAAACAAATTTTCAGGAACAAGCCAACCATAGTTATTTTCTAGAGCTTCATGCATTCCTAGGAGCTTGCACGGTATTGATGTCTTAATCTCCCCTCCATCATTAACATTATTAGTGTACTTTATTCTATCAATGTCCATCTTTTCAAGGGTACTAGCAAAGTTGGTGTAAGAGCCAAGCATCTTATATTTAATAAAGACTTTTCTAGCCTCTCTTGCTACACCACCAAATTCTTTAAGAAGGGTTTCTAAGACAAAATCTTTCTTTTCTCCTTCCTCCATATCAGAGAGTGTAAGAAACATATGCTGAATTATAGGATTGAGATTAACAAATTTAGTTTCCAACATGTGTACTAAAGAGGCAGCAGCAATTTCATAAGTAGGAGCAAGTTCTACCAAGTGTCTATCTTCAAAATCTTCAGTTGTACTAACATGAGTGAAAAAATCTTCTATATTATCTCTTCCAATTATAGACCCTCGTCCTACCGGTATGTCTTTTAGAGTGTACTTAGGAGGAAACATGATGAAATAAACAAAAGGTAAATAAAGTAAATGCAAGTAACTAATTTTTTTTGTTTTTAATATGGAGAACGCAAACAAGATAGTAAATAAAATAAAGCTAGCAACTAATTTTTTTGTGTTTTGTTTTAGTGCAGCAAACAAAGTAGTAAATAAAATAAAGCAAAGCAAGACAAAAACAAAGTAAAGAGATTTGAAGTGGAGACTCCCCTTGCAGCGTGTCTTGATCTCCCCGGCAACGGCGCCAGAAAAAGAGCTACTGGCGTGCAGTTGACGTGGGAGATAGAAATCTTTGTGGTGTAACTTTTCTTCGATCCCCGGCAAGGGCGCCAGAAAAAGAGCTTGATGCGTGCAGTTAACACACATCCGTTGGGAACCCCAAGAGGAAGGTGTGATGCGTACAGTAGCAAGTTTTCCCTCAGTAAGAAACCATGGTTTATCGAACCAGTAGGAGCCAAGAAGCACGTTGAAGGTTGATGGCGGCGAAATGTAGTGCGGCGCAACACCAGAGATTCCGGCGCCAACGTGGAACCTGCACAACACAATCAAAGTACTTTGCCCCAACGTAACAGTGAGGTTGTCAATCTCACCGGCTTGCTGTAACAAAGGATTAATTGTATAGTGTGGAAGATGATGTTTGTTTGCGAAGAACAGTAAAGAACAATTGCAGTAGATTGTATTTCAGATGTAAAGAATGGACCGGGGTCCACAGTTCACTAGTGGTGTCTCTCCCATAAGATAAATAGCATGTTGGGTGAACAAATTACAGTTGGGCAATTGACAAATAAAGAAGGCATAACAATGCACATACATATATCATGATGAGTACTATGAGATTTAATCGGGGCATTACGACAAAGTACATAGACCGCTATCCGAGCATGCATCTATGCCTAAAAGTCCACTTTCGAGGTTATCATCCGAACCCCTTCCGGTATTAAGTTGTAAACAACGGACAATTGCATTAAGTATGGTGCGTAATGTAATCAACACAAATATCCTTAGACAAAGCATCGATGTTTTATCCCTAGTGGCAACGAGCACATCCACAACCTCGGAACTTTACGTCACTTGTCCCGAGATTCAATGGAGGCATGAACCCACTATCGAGCATAAATACTCCCTCTTGGAGTTACAAGTATCAACTTGGCCGAGCCTCTACTAGCAACGGAGAGCATGCAAGAACATAAACAACATATATGATAGATTGATAATCAACTTGACATAGTATTCAATATTCATCGGATCCCAACAAACACAACATGTAGCATTACGGATAGATGATCTTGATCATGATAGGCAGCTCACAAGATCTAACATGATAGCACAATGAGGAGAAGACAACCATCTAGCTACTGCTATGGACCCATAGTCCAGGGGTGAACTACTCACACATCGATCCGGAGGCGATCATGGCGATGAAGAGCCCTCCGGGAGATGATTCCCCTCTCCGGCAGGGTGCCGGAGGCGATCTCCTGAATCCCTCGAGATGAGATTGGCGGCGGCGGTGTCTCTGGAAGGTTTTCCGTATCGTGGCTCTCGGTACAGAGGGTTTCGCGACGAAGGCTTTAAGTAGGCGGAAGGGCGGAGTCGGAGGAGTCACGGGGGCCCCACACGCTAGGGCCGCACGGGCCCCCCTTAGGCCGCGCCGCCTTAGTGTGGCGGCGCCCCGTGGCCCCACTTCATTTCTCCCTCGGTCTTCTGGAAGCTTCGTGGAAAAATAAGCCCCTGGGCGTTGATTTCGTCCAATTCCGAGAATATTTCCTTTGTAGGATTTACGAAACCAAAAACAGCAGAAAACGACAAGCGGCTCTTCGGCATCTCGTCAATAGGTTAGTGCCGGAAAATGCATAATAATGACATATAATGTGTATAAAACATGTGAGTATCATCATAAAAGTAGCATGGAACATAAGAAATTATAGATACGTTTGAGACGTATCAAGGAGCTGATCGACGCTGACACCGGCGTGACCACGACGACGACGCGCAGGCGTTCCAGCGGCACTCGTGGTCTGAGGTGGTGGTCTTTGGAGGATGAATGTCTCATCGAGGTGTGGAAGCAAGTGAGATTTTGCCCCATCACCGGCGCCAACCAAACCGGAGGCAAGTACTACAAGCGCATCCTCGATTCCTTCAACGAGAAGAAGAACTATGGTGACTACGCCACCATCAACATGAACCGGAACGAGGGCGCCCTCTCCCACCGTTGGAACATGATCAAGGCGGCGTGTAGCAAGTTCCATGGCTACTATGAGAAGATTAAGGCCCGAGAAGGAGAGCGGCAAGAAGATTGTGGATTGGGTATGATCTACGCCCATCTTGTTCATAATGCATTATAGTGTATCTATTTGATGATCCATCTTGTTCCATATCTTGTTTTGCATCATGTATATGATCCAACTTGTTCCATATCTTGTTTTGCATCATGTATTGTTAGATGCTCCAAGCCCTCGACATATACAAGCACCAACATGAGGACAAAGACTTCCCCTTCATGCATTGCTACAACAAGCTACAAGGTTGCAATAAATGAGATGACCTCCTCCACACTCTAATGAAGGACGGGGAAGATGGGCCGGTCGATCCAGCCGGTGCCTCCACCGGGCGCCCCATTGGCAACAAGAAGGCCAAGGCCTAGAGGAATGCGGCGCCGGTATTGGCAGCCATGGATGCCTCCCTCGAGAAGATGATCACCTCATTCTCGGTGGAGAACAAGGAAGCGGCGGATAGGGCCGCCGTCGTGTGGAAGGCAATCCTCGACAAGCAAGACATGAAGATCAAGTTGGAGAGGGAGAAGGTGGAGGCGGCGAAGATGGAAGCTCACGCCGCTGCCATGAAGGCCACCAATGAAGTGACGCATCTATCGTTGGCCAAGATGTCTCAAGAATCCAAGATCTTGATGGCCGACATGGAGAAGATGGACCCGTTGGCGCGGACGTGGCACGAGATGTACTGCGAGCGCATCGGCCAAGAGGTGATGGTAGCGTGAGCTGCGTCGGCGTCTCCCCCGGCACCCTCCATGTTCATGTCTCCGCCGGCACCCTCCACGTTCATCTCTCCGTAGGCACCATCGACATGCATGCCTCCCCCGGCGACCGTGGATCCTGTTGCAGCGACGGAGGTGCCGCTGAGGCTCACCGCCGATGAGGAAGTCGTCGAGGTTGAGCCTCCCGTGACCTCGTTCATCTGATCAGCTGGCTTGGAAGCCATTTTTTGCGCCGGAGACGACGATTTGGTGGCCGTATGTTGGCCCAAACTTCATATTCGAAAACCGATTCGAATTTGGTGGCCGTGTGTTGGCTCAAACTTTAAATTCGTAAACTTATTCGAATTTCTATGCTTTTGTTTGATTTTTCAAATTCGAATCATCTATTGGGGCTGTCGTATGGGGCGCACCGGTGTGGGAGCAGCACCCCCAAATGGAGGATGATGTGCCGGCATCCCCCATACGACAGTGCCGACACCCCTGCCGGCGACTATTTGAGAGACGCCGGTGGAGATGCTCTAAGTCAGCGGTATAGATCCTTGTTCAGTTTGTTTTTTCTCTACACATTCTATCTCCCATTCATCTGAACATCGGGGATTAGAGCATCTCCACCGGCGTGCCCTATAGCAGCCCCGATAGCCTTATGGAGGCCGGCGGCGAAAATGGGCTCACACCGGCGCGTCCTAAATAGCGTCGGCGCTTTTTCGAGCCCAATAGAAGCACCGGTAACCCCGTGCTGGCCCCTTCACGAAGGGCGCGCCTTGCGGCATGAAAATTTTTGGGCGTGGGAGCCGCCTGTCAGTGATGCCAGGGCGCCGCGCGGGAGATTTTACCGCCACGACGCCGGGCTGGAAACTCTCCCGCCACGACGCCGCGCGGGAGGTTTCCCGCCTCGCCGCCGGTCTATATTATCCCTCCTCCCCCGCCTCATTGGTGCAAAAAATCTAAACCCTAAAAAATACCACAATGTTTGATTCGTGGGAGGATGCGGAGCTAGAGGCGGCCGTAGAAGCCGTGGAGGAGGACCCGCAGCTTGCAAAGTACGAGGCATGGGAGGAGGCGGCGCTAGAGGCGACCGTAGATGCCTTTGTCGTGGCCGAGTGATGACCCACAAGTTTAGGGGGTGTATCGTAGTACTTTCGATAAATAAGAGTGTCGAACCCAACGAGGAGCAGAAGGTGTTGACAAGCAGTTTCGATGAAGGATTCACTGTAAATGCTCACAGACAAGTATTCAGGGGGTTTTGATATAGCAGATAAATAAAGTACAAGCAAATAAAATGCGAGAGTAATAATTGCAGCGAGTGGCCCAATCCTTCTTAGCACAAAGGATAAGCCGGTTTGTTTACTTATAATGACCAAACGTTCTTGAGGACACACGGGAATTTAGTCTAGTGCTTTCGCTTCATATAGCTGATTAATCTTCATTGTTTTGATAAGTGTTGTGTGGGTGAACCTATGCTAATGCACCGCCCTTCCTAGGACTAATACATACTTGTGATTATACCCCTTGCAAGCATCCGCAAATACAAGAAAGTAATTAAGATAAATCTAACCACAGACCTTAAACTCGAGATCCTGCTATCCCTCCCGCATCGATATACCAACGGGGTTCAGAGTTGCTTGTCACTCCGGCAACCCCACAATTAGCAAACAAATACAAGATGTATTCCCCTAGGCCCATAAAGGTGAAGTATCATGTAGTCGACGTTCACATGACACCACTAGAAGAATAACACCACAACTTAAATATCATAACATTGAATATTACCCAACATAATTCACTACTAACATTTAGACTTCACCCATGTCCTCAAGAACTAAACGAACTACTCACGAGACATCATATGAACATGATCAGAGGTGATATGATGATGAATAACAATCTGAACATAAACCTTGGTTCAATGGTTTCACTCAATAGCATCAATAACAAGTAGAAATCAATACCGGGAGAGTTTTCCCTATCAAACAATCAAGATCCAACCCTAATTGTTACAGCGGTGACGAGGTGCAGCGGTGGAGATGGCGGTGATGATGATGGAGATGATGGTGATGATGATCCCAATGATGTCCAGCTCGATGACGGTGACGATGGCGTCGATTTCCCCCTCCGGGAGGGAATTTCCCCGGCGGATTTCAGCCTGCCGGAGAGCTCTTTTCTCTCTGGTGTTTTCCGCCCCGCAGAGGCGGCTGTGACTCTTCGCGACTATCCTCTGGAGCTTAGGTTTTCGGGACGAAGAAGTACGCGAAGGAGAGGAGGCCAGAGAGGGGCTGTGGGCCCCCTCCCCACAAGGCGGCGCGGCCAGGCCTGGGCCCGCGCCGGCCTATGGGGGGGCCATGGCGGCCCTTCTCGGCTCCTCCTTCTGACTGCCTCCGTCTTCTGGAAAAATAAGATTTTCCGTATAATTTCCGTCAATTGCTGATCTTCCGAAATATTGCATTCTGACGGTGCTTTTTCCAGCAGAATCCTGACTCCGGTGCGCGATTCTCCAATAATCATGAAACATGCAAAATAGATGAAATAACATAAGTATCATCTCTAAATATGAAATATATCAATGAATAACAGTAAATTATGATATAAAATAGTGATGCAAAATGGACGTATCACCGAGCGGCAGGACAAAGAGGCGGAGCGGCGGCACCGGGAGGAGGCGCGGTGGCAGCGGGAGGCGGAGAGGCATTGCCGGTGGGAGGTGCGCCAGCAGCAGGGGTGGGAGCAGCTTGCGCTGTGGCGGTTGATGCGGGAGGAGCAGCAGCGTCAGGATGAAGTCTACGAGCGGCGGCGTTTGGCGGAGATGCAGCTCCGGCTACGGAGGCAGGAGTTGGATCACCGTCGGCGGCGGGAGGAGCTGGAGCAGCAGCTACATCAAGAGGAGGTGGCCGCAGATAGAGCCGCCTACTTGACGTTCGTGGCGGAGAGAGCAGCGAGGGATCGACAAAGGAGGAGCATCGGAGAGAGCAGCGGGCGATTGTTCACCTCCATAGAGCCGGGTGGTCAGTTAGTAGTAGGCTAGAGATGAAGCAGGTTTCACATGTCATTCGGGGTCGAGGAGTGAATAATGTTTTACTCGGATTTGCCCTAAAATATTATTCATTCCTCGATCCTAAATGACATGAAAATGAAACTACAAGTAAATGTTTAGTTTGTCTAAAATAACTCCTATCGGGACCGCCGGTTTGGGAGCGTCGGTGTGGGAACGGTGGCGCCTCTACCGGCGACTATTTGGAACGAGCCGGTGGAGATGCTCTTAGAAGATCTTGGTAATTTGCTATGCATAGGCGTCCTTGCAGATGCCAACTTAGTTTTGGAAATACAGTCTTCCCCAATTTCCGTTGTTCACATGCTGGATTTGACGGCGAAGACAGAGGAAAGTGAATTCTTTGATTATTAGTTCTTCCAATACACTGCCACATTTTTTTTTCACCTAGAAGAAATATCAAATGAGAAGAAATTGCGGTTGATCCGAACTCTAAAGCTATGTGGAACTTGAAAGAAAAATCTCAAATCTCAAATGTTGAACAAAACCAGAGGTTTGATTGTAAATGCCGCGCAATTGATCAAAGAGGTTCCTCCTGCAGCGTGCAGGGTTATCCTTATAGTTTCAAAGATGGTTGAACAACATAACCACGCTTTGTGAGAGTCTTGTGGCGAGAAGATGTAATAAGGTAATGTGGGCCTCACAAGAAGATATATGAGTGCGCCACAAACATGATTATTACTTAAGAGATAGCAATATCATATTGAGCAAGATGGACAACATTATGGGTAGCATGTACCATACCATACGACAATCTCCATTTAATCTATGTGAACTCTCTATGTCAGCAGCTAACTCACGAGTAGATGTATGATGACGTCGAAAATACTCTGGTCATATGTTGTGAGATGAGAAAGGAGGATACTGATTTTGCATATATTGTTACGTCGACCGACATAACCAACCAAAGACTTTGATAAGGACAAATCGGGTCGTAGCAAGATACATTATGCATGTTTTGGGGATGTTTTTTTAGGGCTAAAAACTTCGTTTATATAGAGGCAACAATATGGTTACAGTCATAAGCCAAAGCTTGGTCTACTTTGTCTAAGAAGACATTGTTCCAGACTGTTGAAAAACCTATTCGCGGCACGTAGGCAGCACATTCATGAGCGGCTTTATTTTGAGATGTCATAACAAAGAGACACTTCCAGTCCTCAAAAAAAAAAAAGCAAACTCAGAAAAGTAGCTCCTTAGGTGCGACCGTGAGCACTTGCCCTGGTGTGCATCACGGATAACTGAAGAGCAATCAGACTAAAAAATAATTGGCATTGTTGTCCAATCCCTTGCCAGACGGGCGCCCTCCAGGAGAGCTGCAGCTTCAGCTTCTTCAGCACTAGTGCAACAAGGCATAATAGTCCCAGCTGCGATGATAACTTGTCCCAGGTGGTCACGGGTGATAGCGCCCGTTGTCCCTCCGCCGTTTTCAGGGACAAAAGAGCCGTCAACATTCATCTTTAACCATCCTAGCTGAGGAGGATCCCACTACTTCTCCCTTTCGGTAGAAATCAGAACTCTATGATTCGATTCTTTATTCTTTTTTTTTTTTCATTTTATTTTTACAAATAACTGAGGTTGATCTTCAGTTACAAGAAGAAGCGATGAACTTGGGTGGGGGGAGGGGGGGGGGGGGCTGCATGTCATTTGCGGGTTTCTTACGTTTCTCATCTGTATACACAGAGTCGACAGTACCAGCAGTATTAGAATTCAAAGTGTCAGCATAAGAAAGAAGGAACCTAGCTGATTGTTCGATAGTTGCATCTCATTTTGCATGGTAGATATCATTGCTCAAATGCCATGATCTCCAGAGGGTGAGAAGTATGGCCTGGTGCAGATCCTTGTTGGAGTTATTGAGCATGATCAACAGTCAGTCCTTACCCGTTCTTTTGAAACTATCCTCTTTTGGTAGTATCCAAAAGTCTCGCATACGATGACACATCCCTCTTGCTTTGGTACATTCGACGGCGGCATGGAAGCTGTCCTCGATCCCATTCCCGCAAATAGTGCACGTGTTCTGCAATTCAAGCTTCCTACGCCATTTGTTTTTCTGTGTAGGCAAATTATCAGCAGCCAGACGCCAATTGAAAATGCGAACCTTTTGGAACCGGCGCCTTCCAGATATTTTGCCACAATATACGCTTACCATCTGGAGCACTGCTTGAGGCATTTGGAGCTTCAGTGTTGATGGTGGTCGCCAGCTTGTAGGCGCTTTTGATAGTGAGGAGGCTATTCTTTTCAAGGTGCCAAGCCACAGTATCTTCCAAATCATTTGATCCAACTCTGATCTTCAACACTTCTTCAGCATCGTGTGGGAGAAAAAGTGAATTTACGAGTTGCACATGCCAACCATTTGACCCATTACCAAATAATGCCTTCACTCTCTTTAGCATTGTGTTCTTTTTTCTTCCAGATATCTTCAGATTTCCATTTCTCCTAATCCAGTTGTCTCTCCAAATATGTATCTTTTCACCGTTGCCGACCCGCCATATGATTCCTTTTTTGATCAATTCTAGTCCATGCTCCACACCTTTCCAGCTTTAAGATGTATCCTTTGGGAACACAGTATCCAACATGTTACCATTTGGATAATATTTGGCTTTCAACAAAGGTGCACACAAAGAATTTGGCTTGTGCAGTAGTCTCCAGGCTTGTTCGTGCAAGGAGGGCTTGGTTGAAGCATTTTGAATCCCTAAAGCCCATACTACACATGCACTTTGGGCTCGTGAGTGAATCCCAAGCAGCCCAATGAACTTTCCTTTTATCTTCTTCTTCTCCCCACCAAAACTTTCTAATCATCTTCATATAATCATCGTGGAAACTTGCAGGTAATTTGAAAACTCTGATGGCATAGATTGAGAGCGCTTGGGCCACTGATTTGGTTAGTGTTTCTTTTGCGGCCATCGACATGTACTATCGGTTAGCCTTTTCCTGTACCTTTCTTTTATAGGTTGGAACCTTGAAGCCTTCATTCTTCCTTCCGGGGTGGGCATACCAAGGTATTTTTCCTCGAAAGAGCTATGTTCCACTTCAAGAATCGCCTTGACAATATCTTGGGTTTCTTCTGGGCATGCTTCATTGAACAAAGTAGAACATTTGTTGGGGTTTATAAGTTGTCCTGACCCAACCTCAAAAATACTGATTGCGGCTCTAATGACTCCCGCTTGGGTACCATTTGCTTCAAAGAAGAGTAGGCAATCATCAGCAAAGAGTAAGTGTGAAACTCCCGCCGCCTGCCTACAAATCTTCAGATCTCATAACTCCTCAAGGTCCGCAGCATGCTGCAATACTTTTTTCAGACCCTCAGCGACGAACAGGAATAGGTAGGGTGAGAGCGCGTCTCCCTGCCTAATTCCCCTTGATGGTTTAAACCCCGATGTAAGGACACCATTGACTTTGACTTTGTACTCCTACAAAGGTTGGGTGAATCAGGGATGTTTTCACATTGACATACAAACATATATACAAAAGAGCTTTTGATTTATTTGTTGGAGTGCTCAATCGTTGCCACCTTTTCATGTATTTTGATGCCAAGCACTTCATTTGGATACTCAATGAGTTTTTTCTACAATGATGAGTAAATCAACTATAACTATATTTCTTATAGGTATTTTGACGTGTTGTGTTCATTTTCATAAAAACCATGAACCATAGTTTGTTTATCACACTTAACAAAATTAACCGAATATCATTACTCATAAATATCAACATACAATATCATTTGCCGTACGACGTCAATGCTTATCATTGCAAACATATTTTCACTAAGTTTAACTTGCAATAAAAAATATATCAGTTGTTTTTCCATGTATACATTGCCTTTTGAAAATACTCACAAAATTGAGTCCTCTTTGATCTGAGGAAAAAAAATTACAAAATCACCTCACATATGCTAATTTTTGGCACTCTTTAGAAGTTTAGCGTATATGACTTGTGTACATGTATGTGCCTTCTAACTTATATATAGCTTACAGATTTCTAGAATGTATAGTATAGTTGCCTATTCAAGGCAAGTAGAAAATTCTAGGATATATGATTGTCTATTGAGGTGAAGTACATATAAAGTTACAAAGTGTACGGAATGTCTACAAGGATAAGTTCTCGGAACTTGATTTGGCAAGTCGTTTCAAGTCGTTTATTGGTTCTTTTGGGCTTAGTTGATTCTTATTTTCTGGAGTTCAACAATCAACCGTGAGCATATTGTTGTGCTAATAAGACTTGATTTGCTAAAAAAAAGAGTAACGGAATTTTATATCTAATGTGATTACACACATGGGAGATATCGGAAATATCTACGATTCTATTGCTATGCATTTTGTTGTTGTTTCTTGTTTGAGATGTAGGTTCTATATAAGTGTGGACCTCAACTAAGAATAATCGTGACTTGCACCACCCCTAAGCGGCTCAAATCCAACCCAATTCACCGGCTAAGATGCATTCACATGTTGTTCCATTACAATATATTGATGGCAATTATGTTATGACATTTGAACATGTGAAACATTATATACGACATATATTTGGTTATGAAAAAATATGAGCACTTTTTTGTTGCGAAAAGCTAGAATATATTATCCCAAACCAGCCCTTACAAGAACACCCATACAAGCAAAAGAAATAAAGCAGTCCTTGAAGATTTCAGCACCATCTTCCTTTCGCATCCCTCGATGGTGCATTATGAGCCGAACTCGAAGCCGCCACTAGGTCTCCGGCGTAGCAAAGCTCATGTCGGAGAAAGCTTGAAAAAAACCTAGGCGCTTGAAGAAGCAGCGGTCGGTAAGTTGTCGACGTAGACTAGAAGATGTTGGCGACCGCGATATCAAAATATATCGTCCCGAAGAAGCTCGTACTGAGAAAGGCCGATATATAATCCTAGCCCCGACCATTAGGATATGGGGGCTCCAAATTCACAAGTTTCTCGACGACGTCGTACCTGGATGAGCTTCATCAGGCGGAACTTGAGGACACCAATATGCTGCGATATCATCCCCCAAGGATTGCCACCGCCATGGACATGCACTTATCACGCTAAACCTAATGCCAGACGATCGACTCCAAACTCTAGCCCGTCGACAATCCTCTGTGGAAAAACACCGATCTGGGTGGGGTGAAGGACTTTTATTTTTATCGCCGCCAATTCCCCTACACCGGAGACCAAGAACTTGAGAACCCTACGGGGACCAGACATCTAGTCCGTGGCTCCCCCATCCTCTTGCCGCAAGTGAACCGGTGCCAGTTCCATCAGCCGAGGGTAAGACATGTAGATGGCCTCTCCTAAGAGCTAACCCTAGAAAAACGTTTCGTTTGTCCTAAGAAGGAGAACACGTTACCAAGCAAATGACACAAATCATGGGAAGCACAATCGGATTATATCCAAGCCGCACTTCAACTAGGATTAGAGATGCAAGAAAATCATTTCAAAAAAATAAGAGGTGAAAGAAAATACAGTACTTTCTTTTTTACAGTACTGTAATTTAATTTCCTTCTGCACGCAGACTGATTTATCGAGGGACAACGTGAAAGGGAAAAAAATGGAGAGAAAATTTGTTTCCAAGCATCAAAGAAAATGGAACAAATTACAAGAAAGGAAAAATAAAGTGGAGATGCGGGGTATCGATCCCCGTGCCTCTCGCATGCTAAGCGAGCGCTCTACCATCTGAGCTACATCCCCTTGATGCTACAGAAGCAGCTTGAATCTTTATATCAGCTAATCTACTCGCTGCCTTTTAACCGATCAGCGGCTTACGTCTCCGCGCCTCCCAAACGCAATGGACTCTGCTTCAGCGTCTGCGTCCTCGCCGGAGGCGGAGGAGGACGAGCCCGGCCTTGCTCCACCGGCGCGTATGACCACGGTTTCGCGCCACTACTTCGGCGGTGCCTCCTCCGAGCACGACCATGCCCTCCGCGTCGACATCGTCGAGGTCCGTCTCGTCTCACCTCCCTCTCGCACACCCGCTTCACCGGTGGATGGTGCTCGTTAATGTCATGTTCCGCCACAGCACTCGATCTCGTTCATAGGAGTGCCGAACCGACCAGCGACGGCTGGTCGGTAGGCTGGACGGACTCAGTGGGTGCAGCCCAGCCGCTCGGCGAAATGCTGCTGCCACCAGGAGTCCAGGGCTAGTGCTCGGCTGTCTTATCCTCCAGTGCTGATGCTATTCTATGTTCATACTGTGTTGCCCTGACAAGCTGAAGCTGCATGACTTCTGGGTCCGCAGAATATTGAAGAGGATTACGGGATGTTCGTCTGGCCGTGCAGCGTCATCCTCGCGGAATACGTCTGGCAGCAGAGGTCGCGGTTCTCCCACTCAAGAGTTGTCGAGGTACTTATCATCGTTATGTCAATCCTGATTTTTATGTCAACCATGAACCGAACTGCATGCCTGTTATGGCCTCTTTGTATTCTTGATGCAGTGTTGTAGGTCTTGAGTCCCGTGTTGTGAAACTTTTGTTTTGGTAGAAGAACTACTTTTCAGTTTTACAGATAAAATATTTCTCTGAAACTGGGTGTCATTGTTCTTATTTTGCACTTTTTTGATTCACGTCTATGGCTTACAGCTTGGTGCCGGAACCTCGCTACCCGGTTTAGTAGCTGCAAAAGTTGGAGCAGATGTCACGCTGACAGACATTGCACATAATACAGAAGTCAGTAAGCTCAAACCCATCTTGGCGAGACCTAAAATGCAACTGGTGCCATCTTATTCAGTTGTTGATCTCTCAATACTGACCGCTTTTTGCTTTTGTTGTCAATGACTAGGTACTGAACAACATCAGACAAATATGCAGTCTCAATGATGCCAACTGTAAGGTATGCTTTGATTTGAAGTTATTTGTTACAGGTTGCATCCTTTGAAACTAGATTTACTAGTAAGACATTACTTAACGATGCAGGTGGTAGGACTTACTTGGGGAGAATGGGATGAACCTGTATTTGATCTGCACCCTGATATTATTCTCGGAGCTGATGTGCTTTATGATTCAGCCAGTAAGATACTTATTTATTACTCCGCTTATTTTGCATTCTTGTCACTCTGGCTGACCTACATTAAGTAACATGCGCTTCATCTATTTTGGTAAGAATTTGATGATCTGTTCGCGACGGTTACCTTTCTCTTGGAAAATTCTCCTGAGGCAGTGTTCATTACCACATACCACAACCGGAGGTTCGAAGAAATCATTCATCCTTATTAAGTTGATATGTTGTGGTTTCTTCAAAGAAAGCTTCTGGGAGTGTTCCCTAATATATCACTTTGATTCTTCTGCGCAGTGGTCATCATTTGATTGAATTCTTGATGGTGAAGTGGGGTTTGAAATGTCTCAAACTCCTGGATGGGTTCTCATTCCTTCCCTCATGCAAGGCTGATTCACTACAAGGAAACATTCAGATTGTTGAGATCACACTTGAGAAGGCAAAACCTAAATGATCTTCAGGTAATGGGAGTACACTAGCTTCATGTATTTGATTAGATTAAAAAATTGCATGTAATATTCAGAATGGTTCTTTTTTTCTTCATGTGCTCTAGTCTTAGGGACTTGGCTGACAGAATAACCAACAAGGACATGACAATAAAATGTTTGGGCAATGACGACATGCAACCGTGTACATTAGGTAATTCCAGCAGCTTGCAGAGTGTGTGGTAGGTGTGAGGTGGGCACTTTAGTAGATCTGGTTCACTAGTTCTGTGGCGCCCAGGCCCCGTGCGCCACAGAATACGCCACAGAATATTTCTGTGGCGCACTGGGTCTGGTGCACCACAAAAATAAGGAAACCAATGATTGGGGCTGGCAAGGTGTGGGCCCCACCTTATTTCTCTGGCGCATTGGCTTGTGGTGCGCCACAAAATAAGCTATTTTTGTGGTGCACCGTGTCCGGTGCGCCACATAAATTGTTTCTGTGGCGCATATGCGCATGATTTTTGAGTCGGCGACTATACAGCGACTATACGGCGGCGGGGAATAGTCGCCGGTCGTCCCTGTTTGTCAGCCAGAATTTTTTTGTGGGGGATCTCTCCTTGTGTCGGTATTTCAGAGAGAAGGGGATGGGATGGGAAAGAAAGGGCAGAGCTCAGGACGAGAGGCTCGAGCCGCCGCCGTCGGCCGCCGGTCCTCGCTGGCGTCGCAGAGGAAGAAGAGGGGAGAGGGGAGAGACTCGAGCGAGCTTGCGTGCCTAAGTGCGGCTGGCGGCGCTTTGGAGGATTCATGTAACTGCTAGGTTAAGCGAGAGGTGAGGCTGGGAGTTGTTAGCTGGGCCGTGCTGGGCCTGGTCAGCCTGGTTGGGATAGATGACCGGGCCAATTTTGCTCATGTAGCCTTAATGGGCTTTGCAAATGAGAGTATTTTTGGTCGTTTACTGCAGGCGACTTGGGGCGACTATACAAGCCCTAGTCTGGGCCACAGAAATAAGATCTCATCTATAAGGCTTTTCCTACTAGTGTCGAGTGGCATTTGAAGTCGCAGTTTTCTCCAGCTCAAGAGATTCTTGCGCTTGACGAAGAGCAGAATGTTCGCGATCCAAAGATTTTCGCGCTTGCTCCAAAGAAGTCATGGTTTGTTTCTTCATCAATTGAAGTTGTTGTCGCAAATCGGCCATCTCCTTTTTGATCAAGACAGGACACGACGAAACATCCAAGGAAGCACTGTCAGGTATTTTCGTAGAGTGCGACGTAGCAGGGGATGTGTTAGAATATCCAGCCCTAGTATAGTTGTCAAAAATCATCTGGAAGGAAAAAATTATCGAAATCAATCGTTCGGCAAGGTAGATTTCCCATTAAATGCCATAATATATTACATAAAAGAGTTTTTCATGATATACGGCTCATAAGGCGCTTACATAAATGGTCGGGAGCAGCAAAAGGTGAAAAATATCTACAAAGGAAAAAAGAGTACAAGTTTGTCTACTTGACCTCCGTGTGGGCAGCTGGTGGAAGCGGAAGATCTCGGATCTAGGATGGCGATGAGTTTCTCCGTGAAGAGTTTGGCATCCTTCACCAGAACCTTCCACTTCTCGTTATTGAAGCCCCTGACAACAACAACTTTAGCCTAGTCGACTTTTTGGCCACTAGCTGCCACAAGAGCAAGAGTTCCTTCGACTCCAATCTTCAAGCTTGCTTGACGATGCGTCAGGGCTGGATCTTCTTTTCCAAGGAAGTGCTTGGCGAGTTGCTCAAACTTCTCAGGCTGGGCGGTTTTCGGGAAAAAATGATGGAAGATCCGCTCAAACATCGTCCGCGCAGACTCCAAGCTCTCGCGTGCCAGAGAGCAGTCCAACTCGAGGACGGTGAGAGTGTCCAGGAGACGATCTTCATCTAGGTCTTGGTTCCTAGTGTAATGCTCACCAATTTTCTCTGCTGAAGAAAGGAAAGATCTTATCAATATAGATACAACGTCAACAGGAGAACGCAAGTAAAAGAAGAAAAGGGAGAGGTAGTATTACTGGAAATCTGGAGGATTGCATCTCGAAGCACGCAATTAGGTCGTTCTCGCGCTCGATGAGATTGGCTTCTTTATCGCTCAAGGCATCCTTGGCGGCTTGAAGTCTTTGGCGAAGATCTTCGATACCCGTAGCATCATTTTCAGCCTTTTTGCAAGCTTTGTCGCTGGCCCTAAGTTTTTTCTCGTTGGCTCGTTCCTCGGCAACGTAGCGCCTCTGAGAGAGAATGGATGAGGATTCAAAACAAGAGAGAAATATTAAAGGCATTGAGCGACTTTACCTCGCAGAGATTCAGCCTCGTCGCGGAACCCGATAATACGGAAGCCTCTGTCAACCATCTCCTTCATTAGGGGTTGCAAAGTGGTCAACAGACAAAAATATAACATCAGCAAGTTGAAAATTCTTCGAGTAAACAAAGAACGCGATAAACAAGAGAGAAAATCTTACATTATCAAGGAGAGGAGTTAGTAAACTCCTGGTGGCAATCTCCTGCTTACCAGCAGCACTCGTCCTAGCCCTCTTGTTCTTGGGCGCCCGGGGGCTGCGCACTAGAGCCGACGCTTCTGGAGCAACATATGAAGGAGGCGAAGCTTCCGGCGCAACATGAAGTTCCTCGGAGAGGACTAGCGTATGGGAAGTACTCGTGTTTGCCAGCCTAGAACCTTCGGGTTCCAATTCTTCTTCATGATCTCTGTTCATACAGTAGCAATATCAGTATAGGGAAACCAAAAAAACAAGATAGTTGAAACTAAAGAAGGAACAACTTACGAGCTGACGTTGCCAGTAGCAGTGAAGGGGTCGAAAGTTTCTTGTTCTTTGGAAGACGATTCTTCGGCGGCTGGTTCAGACATTTTAGAAGCGCTAGAATCCTCCTCGCCATGTTCTCTTTTCCTCTTACGATTATATGGAGAGGCCGCAGGAGGAGAAGAATTTTTGCATGAAGAGCCAGAAACTTGTTCTAACTCTAATATTTTGTCAGAGGAACCCGCACTCTTTTCAGATTCTGCGGGTTCACTCTCGTGGACAGAAGTCTCTTGCAAGTCATCAGTAATGACTGCTCGCTCAGACTCATCCCCACCTTCAGAAAGTGGGGAAAGAGAGGAAAGAACTTGGTGATCCTGCAGGCAAAAGAGCAAGTTGATATCATAAAATTATCAAATTCGAAGAAAAACACAATCACAGTCGAAATAAAAAGTATAACTCAAAGAAAAGCACTTACAGCTGGAAGCGCATGGGCACCACTGAATGGTTCCACGTGACAGGAGGAAGGAACCTCTCTCTTCTTACTCAAAGAGGTGAAGCGGCGTACTAGTTTTTCCAAATCCTTCAGAGGAAGATCTTTAGAAACCCTATCTGCATCTTCAACACCCGAGTGTAACCAAAGGGAATTCTTGCGAGCCTGGAGAGGCTGGATTCAAATCCATAGAAAGTGGGCGATGATCTGCACACCTGACAGTTCTTCGCCTTCAGTATTTTGTAGTTCCTGGATACGAGCAATTAGAGACTGGGTGGCCTCTATTTCTTCGGTTGTAGCTTCTGCATCCCAGGATTTGCGCCTCTAAATGTCCTCTGAAGATCGAAAGGAGCAAGACCATACTCTTGAGTATCAGATGATTCATCCTTAACATAGAGCCCCCCGGCATCTTCGGTTTGGGTTCGCCAGCGGTAAGGCCCGCTACCCCCGGTGCTATTGGGCTGAAATCGCCGGCGGTAAGGCCAGTCTCGATGGTGGCCCCGCGGCCCATTATATCGCCGGCACCTACCTGCCGAACTCGCCGGCGGTAATGCACGCACCCCCGGCGTCCTCCATTCAACCTCGCCGGTGGTAGGGTTAGGCCACCCTGGAAGGCCTTACCGTCGGCATCTTCAAATCGTACTCCCCAGCGGTAAGGAGTGCGGCTATAAGACTTTTCCTAGTAGTGACTTCTTGCGCCAGCCTTGGACGGAGTCGGCAAACTTCACTTCAAAATAACCGGCTTCTGGACGCACGCAAACACAGACACCACCTACATTGTAGATGGTGTTTTTCGAGTTGTTGCGGCGGAGATAGAAAATACGTTTCCATAGGCCCCAGTGAGGGTGGATGCCCAGGAAACACTCGCATAAGGTGATGAAGATGGAGATATGGAGAATAGAATTAGGGGTCAGCTGATGGAGCTGAATCACATAGATGAAGAGAAGACCACGAAGAAACTCGTGGATAGGAATAGATAATCCGCGAATGAGGAAGTCAACGAAGGTTACCAGAAAATCTGACGGAGGACAAGGAGTATTTTTATCCCCTGGCATCCGCATCGCCTCCTTGTTGACTAGGGACTTCGTTGACTCCTGAAATGGCACGTGTCGAATTACACCAGTATTCCTGGTTTGAGTCCAGGGACTTGAGCTTGAAGTAGGTTTACGAGGGTTTGCCACGAGAGCAATTAACTGTTACCTGATCCATCAGAAGAACCATCCTCATTTACCATTATCCCTGATCCATCAGAAGAACCATCCTCATTTACCATTATCCCTGTACAAAATAGACATTGAATGAAACATGAATGTAACTTGAAAGTTTTATTAAACAGATGTATGATGGAGATTTTACTCGACTCCACGATTCAAGCAAAATCTCGGGGGCTACTGACATAGGTATACCTGCTAGGCATGCCGAATAAAGTACCCTTGGTCTACGGGAAAGAAGAAATCCCATGGACTCGAAGCTTTGGAGGTCCAGAAGGTTAGAGGTTTTCGGGTTAAGAAAATATAATTGTAATAGGAAACTTGTATCAATATAGGAAAGACCTAACATGGCCCGACAATTTATAACTTGTATGATACGAAAGAACCTCGGCTTCACCTCCTATATAAAGGGGAAGCCGAGGCAGAAAGAGGGGATCAAGTCATTGTAACCTGAGCCACCGTACTATTGAGTTGAACACCTTTGTTCGGCTGAACCTTCGATATCTACCTGCCCTCTACTTCTTACGAAACCCTAAGTCTACGATTTATAGGCATTGACAAGTTAATCCCTTGTCACTTGGGCCACAAGTGAGTGGGCCCACGCCCCCTCGCCTAAATAGGCAAGCATGAGGCGCGATAGAAAAATGGGAGACCTCAATGGTTATCAACCCTAGCGTGCTTGCTCATACCGTCTCTCAGTGTTGAAGCCGATACTAGCATATCACCAGCGTCGGTCTACCTTGTATGTGTGGATAATGACAAATGAATATTGCTTGAGGTGCTCAGACAGAGGCTTCTTCGACAAGCTGGCCAGAGTTGGAGCCGCTCATGCAGACGGGAAGTACAAGGACTGCACTGCTTTGGCATGCTTCATCGACTGCAACCACAGTCTAGTGGTAAGGATCTGTTGCTTCCTACCTAAGACGGATCTTGGGACGCAAGTCGTTTGGGGACTTTATTGAACACTATAGCTGCACTCGACGCGGCCCAACTGTTTTCTTCTCCACACACACGAAAGAAGCCACAAGTGGCACTGCTGTGATCGTCCTGGATGTGTTGCTAGCACACAATTTCATGGTGTTGTGGACTCTTTGAAGATCACAAGCAACCAAACTAAACACTATTATATAGTTATCTGAATCCTTATGTTTTCATGAAGACTGCATAGAGAAGTCTAAGAGCTTAGCACACTTGCTTAGCATGTGTTGTATCTTTTGGTCCTTCCGGGCTTTTGGGGATGAAGACGATGTTGCAAAATATATTCGGTGAGGATAGACAACTTCCCAGGAAGATGGTATGGTTATCAATGAATTAATGAACTTCTCGAGAGCCTTATGTGCTGGAGGGCGACTTCGAAGACATGTACAACGATGCTTCTCTCACACAAGCATATGCTCATCAGCTGTGTAAAACTGATAAACTTGCCGGGGAGGGATGACCACTTGACCAGCACACTGTTGTTATTGTCGCGTAGCAATGCTGTTAACCTTTAATGTAAAATGCATACATGCACGCTCCTTGATTTTCCTTTTTACAAGAAAACATCACCTATAAGTTACGCATGAACACTCCATGGTTCGCTACTCCATCCGTCCTAGAATACTAGGATGCCACTTTTCTTTTTAAGGAAAACTTTGACTAATAATTAGGCCAGGTTTTCGTACAATTTCTCCATCATATACTTTCCTTACAAACAATAACATTTTCCAACTTTTAAACTAGAATCTTTAATTACTTTGATTTGTTTTGATCTGCGTTGTAAAAGTATGAGCATTTATAAAGATTGTTCAAAAAACTGAGCATTTGTATATCTATACAACCAAATTTTGGCATATATTAAAGGAATGTACTCCCCCATCCCACCAAAAGTGTTGGAACTTTGTCAAAATTTGGATGTGTCTAAACACTATCTAGTAGGTAGATATATCTAAATTTTGATAAAGTTGACAAATTTTTTGTGGGACGGAGGGAGTACTTGATAGAAATATGGCATGTTTCATACAAAGCTGATAGTTATGAACATGCCCAAAATAATAACATGTAAAGTTGTAAACATGTATGAACAACTGCACAATATGTTTGATCCAGATACCAACTTAGTCTTATATTCTAATCCAAAGTTTGACAGTAAATATCAACAAATGGAATTTTCCAATTTCCGTGCTTAATTCGAGATATTTTTTTATCTAATAATGAATTGAATTTGATAGGCACGCAACTTTTTGATGGAGTTTTAATGAGGGACACAACCTGAATTGTCGTTTTAATATCTGAGATAGCTCAATGTGAGACACCGGGACGAATACACGCTCTATATATAGCATCAACATAGGACCTCCGTCGCGTGAGGTAGAGAAAACCCTAGAGAGCTCATCTTGTGGGCGCTCCATGCCGCCACTCCTCCCTTGTCAATAGACCGTCACCCCCTCCTCCTCCGCTAGCTCGACCGATGTGGGAGTGCGGGGAGGCCCTGATCTACTGGCTAGAGTCATGGTTTTCCCCTGGCTCGAGGCTTTTAGTAGGGATCTCGGTTGACACTTCGCTGATGGTGGCGACGGTGCCGCGATGGCAAATAATCCCCCCCCCCCCCCGAGCTTCTTGATCTCGACAGTGTCGGCTGCGACGACGTCGATGGCTTATTGGCCTAGATTCCCATCGGCCTCTCTTGTCGTTGAGGTTAGGGTTTGCAATGTTTTTCGGCGCGGTGGCGGAGGATTCCCTTTGTAGTTTTTTCTTCCCTCCTCTCCGCCTTGTTGGTGCGGCCTCCGGTACCAACATAAGGCGTATGAATATTTTTGGAGATTAAGATCTTGAATATTTGGATCTTTCAACAACGATGACTTCGACGGTATCTTCTCCGAGCATTTTTTTTATGCCAGGTCATCACCTTGATGACTTCCCATACACAATCAACAATGGCAGGCTGCCTCTATGATGGAGGAGCATCGGCGGCACACAATCGGTTCGTTCATGAGGAAGAATGCATTCAGCCATAGGGACCACGATGCATTTTTTTTATTTTTCAGGGTGTGCACCGTTGTTTTAGTCAATAGAGTCCTTTTCGCAAAGAAATAGCGTCAAGATTACAAAAGAATTGTAGTGAGTTAATGATCCCTAATTGGAAGATTTTTCCTATTATATCACGATATTATATCACTAGCTTCCACGAGAGAATGATACTTTGTTATTGACATCACGTGGCTGGTAGTAATCTACCATGATCTTTCAAATAAAAATCTATCATGGGAGAGGATCTTGTAGATTACGTAAAATATCTTTTTTCCACTACTACTGTGAAGAACTGATATAGAAGGAATAATAAAAGCAAATTAAAGGAAAATAAATAGCACTATACACATACACGGTTTAATTCAAAACAAGCGGCTGAGTGTATGGTAGTTTCGAGGCCACAGTTTCGAAATACCATGTATTCTAGGTTTCCCTCCAGACATTATAAAAGGAGGGCATGTATTCTATGAAATACGTAAACTAAGAAATATCAATTTCTATACAGTAGTTTGCAATTTGCGACACCCAACGGGATGGCTGAAGGGATTCGAAAGTGTGGTACTCGCTTCAAGCACTTCCTGGCCTTTATCCTCCGGTACGTAGAGGACACAGGTCTATCTGTCCCATAGTTTTTTTAAATTTTTTTATTGAAGTCATGGCTAATGGCTTATTTTTCAGCTGAAAGTATATGCGTATTTTTTCACATTTTGTAAGATCTGGTCCATTATATCCTCCCACGTGGTGTGTTGCGTGGCCTTAAGATATATATCTAGACTAGATAGTTCATTGTTTTCATCATCTTGTCCAGAGCCCGGCCAGTCTGCCATCCCGCTATATGAAAATCCGGATGCAATATAATGCATTGGGTCTTCTCTTGGCTCTTCTTAATTGACAGATTAAACACGAGTGACGTGCTTCGTAGACGCCACTTTAAAATCACGGAAGAGTTTTTGTGTCTCCTTTGCAGATCAAACCACTTACAGACTAGAGATCACTTGTTCTTTGGCCGTTGCTTTAGTCCTAGTTGGTAGGAGACCATATGGACGTTGCGTGGGATGTCTCAGCTTCCCTGGCTGATGACTTTTTGAATAATTTGATCTATAATTTGGGCCTGTAAACTTGAGTCTTTGCCCTCCCCGCTCATGTGAGGCATTATTAACCCGACCTGTAAACTATAGTTTTTATGTTGCAACATTCCGCCTTTAGGGATATCCTCATACTTAGGTGAGACATAAGCTCTTAAGTTAGAGACAATTTTACCATACAAGATGACAATGATATCCTCCCATGTGTGTTATGTGTATGGGCTAGAGAAGTTTGACCCATATAGTTTTTATCCCGTAAGCTTCCACTACATGCAACACGAATATCCTTCCAAGTTCATGAGGGGTGGCAAGCTAGCCCGGGCTTGTCGCAACTAGGGGAACATACTTTCTTGTATGCTCTACTAATGTTTTCTTTATATTGTGATGTACTACTAAATGTGTCAAACCTACATATGTCGAATGCCCTACTAAATATGTTGTATCCTTCCAATTTCATGAGGCGGTGGCGAGCCAGCCTGTGCTTGTCGCAAGTAGGGGGACACACTTTGTCGTAAGTGCAAGTATCTCACCTATTGATGAGATTCCAAGATGATTGATACACTTCGAACTTTACGTTTTACGTACTTGCACTTACCGATGTAATGTCGTGACAAATAAAACCGTTAGATGAGTGGATACAATTTTAATCTTGACTTAGAATGTCAATGCAAATGATACCTCTTTATGAGTAGAGCGCTCAAAACCTCAACTTAATACTTCCATCTTCTATCGAATGTTGCGACAAAAATTACCGTTAGACGAGCAAAAACACTTGGTGGCCTGCCTTACTACTTGCAACTACAAATCGTGACTCATGAAAATTATTACCATTGGATGAGTGGAGACATGTGGCAGCATCCCTTGTCACGCCCCGTAAACAAAAAAAATTATGGTTGTGCATTCTTTTAAATATTTGATAAAGATTTTGATATCATATACATTAATGAGACAAGAAAATAACCGTTTCCACTCATATATCAAAATATACACTAGTGATATTAATATTTTAATAAATAGTATATATGAAAATTGATGTCACTTTCTGCATATTTATTTTGCAATATTTTAAGTATTAATGATGTAGATTATAGTTTTTTCTTCCCCTGTCAGTAGTTCTGATTCTTCCATTTGGTGGATCTATCTTGTTTTCATTTTTTGCTTCAATCCCGGAATATATAACTTCTCCCAATCTTAAAGGAAATGACATGCAAGTATTTTGCGTATCATAAAAAAACAAAATAAATACAAATGATACGTAGAAAAGTGACATTATTTTTCAAACCTACATATTCTTGAGTAGATTCGGTCCATCAAAATAACAATGTAACCTGTCATCATTTTGAAATTCACTTTTATGTACTTACACTTACTGATGGAATGTCACCACATCGTTCCCTTAGATACATGAAAACACTTGAATCTACAGACATGGAATGTCATGGCAAACATTACCTCTAGATGAGTAGAACGCTCGAAATCTCGACTTAATAGTTGCATCTTCTATCGAATGTCGCGACAAAAGTTACCGTTAGACGAGTTTAAACACTTGATGTTCTGCCTTACTACTTGCAACTACAGATCGAAAGTCATGAAAAATGTTAGCGTTACATGAGTGGAGACACGTGGCAACATCCCTTTGTCACGTCCTAGTGAGCCGGAAAACCATTTATTATTTCGCAATCTTTTGAATATTTCAAAAGAGACCTATATATCATATATACATTAATGAGGTGTGAAAATAAATGAAAATGATATGCGAAAGAGGAGAATGTGGCATCATTCTCCATGAATAACTTTAAGCAAAACAAAAAGATGTAAGCACAATATCTCCACGAATGACTCAGTACATACGGTAGACTAAACAAAAAAAAAATGCAAGCACGATATCTCCACGAATTAGCAGGTAGCACAACACACTTTATGCCCTGATGCAACATTGCAAACCGGGCAGACCCTGCTGACAAGTAAACCCATTCGTAAAGTATGTTTAGGTTTGGCGATGATATTTATAAATTATTTAGTATGGACATTGCTTTTGGATACTATCTACTGGAAACACTTAATTATATATACATGTATTGCTATTTGATGTTTATATTAAAAGGCGCCAACTGTATATGCATATGCAGGTTGCCCATGGAGCGACCATTCTCGTGGTAGCTCTGGCCTACATTTCCATCTCTAGGCATGTAAAAGAAGCCACTAGTGCTGCTGTGTCCAGCAACATGTACGCGTCGCTGGACCACGTCGCCATCGGCATGCAGGCTATCCTGGCAGCCAACCATTCCGCCTTCGTAGTTGCAGACAATCTAGCGGCTACGAGCAACATGAATCGCTTATCTCGCGTAAGTGCCTTGATTTTGTTATGCCTTTTTTTTGGCAATATGCATGCATGACTAATGTTGATGCACTTTCCTTTCCAAACACAATCTTATAAAACTTTAAAAAATATAATACGTATTAATCACTCTGGTATATGTTTTGATATACAGTGATATAAATTTGAGCATTAATGAATATATTTTGTAATATTGATCTTATATGTGTACGCAAACCATATTTTTTTCTTAGTTGTAAAAATATTTTGCAATGCATGCACGACTAATTAGTAATTTTTATGCACTTTCCACTTTCCTTTCCAAACACAATCTTTAGATGGAAACGTAATATGTACTAATCACTGTACTGTACAATGTAATATACTGTGATAAATTTAGGCATTTATGCAGATATTTTGAAATATTGAGTAATTATTATCCATAAATATTTTGTTAGAATGAAAAATATGACCTCTTCATACAATGTTAATTTGATAATTATGAACACGTCCAAAAAGTAGATGTAAACATGTACGAAGAGCTAAATTAGTTTAATTCTACTATGAGAGTGGATTTATTACACCCATCGCATGGGTTGACATGTTAGGTGGCAAAAAAAATACTCATGTATATTCCGGTATATATGTTGTACGAAGAGTTAATTTTCTACTCTCATGAATTACTCATGTATATTCCGGTATATGTTGACATGTTAGGTGCCAAATAAAAAATACTGTAATAAAATTGGGCATTTAAGAAGATATTTTGAAATATTGAGTAAACATTATGTGTATATGCAAAAAAAAAAATTCTTAGTTGGAAAAATATGGCCTGTTCGTACCATGTTAATTTGGTAATTATGAACACTCCCAAAACAAGATGTACACAGTTCTCAAAAAAAAAAAGATGTACACACCTATGTACGGCTAAATTAGTTCAAATGTACTCTACTCCGAATTACTCATGTATAATCTTGTACGTGTTGATATGTCAGGTGGAACAAAACTTGTTCATGGCGTTCGCAATGCAGCCGCACGTGGCTGAGATGTCATACACCAGCATCGACGGCTCCTCCTTCACCTACTACCGTGGCAAGGACAGCCGGCCCAGAAAGATGTTCATCAGCAGCCGCGGCAAGTGGTACAAGCAGGTCGTTGATCCGGTGACCGGCGGCCCCGTCGGATCCGTCACGGCAATGCCACCGCCGAAGCGCCTGCCAAACGCCGCACGGGCTCTAGCGGACGCCAAGAGCAGCTCACTGGTGGCCCTCGGGGCCGGGTTGGCCCGCCCAAGCATCCAGATGGTGGTTTTATCCGCACCAGTCGGTGACGCCGGCGTGGTCTTCGCCTCCGTCCCTATTAGGGACGTTCTACCGATCGTCGATCGGGCCGCTGTAGGCTTCGGCTCCGTGGACGCATACTACTCGATCATCGACACTAAGCACAACACATCTACAGGTTATAAACCTTTGGTCGTTGGTTCTGACGCGAAAAAGAAGATGGAGGATCTGTTCTCAGATATCAAATGCACCGCGTCCACCTTTGAAGCTCCCAAGCTAGAGCTCCATGACGTTCGGATCGGGTCCCACCAAAGGGAGTACACAGTCGCGTGCACGAGCTTCGACCTCTCCATAGGAGTACACCTGGTACGTGTGTATGTAACATTCATTTTGTTTATTAGGGGAGCATGCAGCATCCCAACCTACTTTATTTTTTTTAGGGGATACACACGTACTACACAACATATCTAACAGGGGTGGATCTAGCATACTATGGCCCGGGCACGTACCGACCGGTAGCACACGCATCGCATCACATCTTTTTGAGATGTAGAACTGCGACATACACTCATACATTTAGTGGTTGTTTTGGTAACGTGGTTTATGGTTCAGTTTATAGAAAATGAGTTTTAATACGGAGTAGAATATTTAGGATAACCGGTTTTACTAACATCTTGTCTAAGAATAAGCTGATGAAAAATCATTTTTTTTTTGAGAACACAGTACAACGCAGACGCTCACAAACACGCACGTACAAACACCCCTATGAACGCACGCACGCACACCCTACCCCTATGAGCACCTCCGAGGGACTGAGCCGGCATATCTTGAGGTTGACGAAGTCACCACCGGCGCTCGCCGTTGACGGGCACGTCACCTACCACCGAAAGCATAGCGTCAGGTTAAATCCTGGAATAAATCCAGGTAAATGCAAACACCCATGCCAAGTCTAGGACTTGAACCTGGGTGGGCTGGTTCCACCACAAGGGACCTAACCACCAGAGCCAAGCTGATGAAAAATCATGTTTGGCTGGCGTGACCATTTTTAACGAATGGGGAGGGACCGGAGGAGCCATCTTGCCGACCGACGTTCTGGCGAGACAACAGCCTAGAACTTGTGGTCCTGCTGGAGCGCCGCCTTGTTCCCGGTTTCAGCGCGAGCTCTCCCGACTTCTTGCCGTCGGCGGCGTGTCCGACGAGACGGCGGCTATAACTCGGCCCTATTCTTCGGCGTAATTGTTCGTGGCTGATGTGCCTCCACCGGTGAAAAGACAGGCCGTCGTCTTGGCGGCGTTCTTCCTTTTTATATGGCGGTGATGGCCGTGAGGCCCAAGCTGTGAAGCGTGTGGTGGCGGTGGACGGCGCGCGTGGCCACTTCGCCGGAGGACACCGGCTGCTGTAGCAGGACCATTACTACGGCGTCAATATTAGTTGAGTACGAGTATTACGGGGAGGAAGAGATTTTCTGTATTTGGAATTATTTTCCAAGCGAAAGACACCGAACACCAGGCTTAATTTGTGGAACCTTCTGGCTGTGCTCCTTAATTAGAAGCAAATCAATCAATTCCACATGCAGGCACAAAAGGAATCATCCGATCGAATTGTTTTTTTTTTTTGATAGTAATCCGATCGAATTGTTGGATTCGTGCGGTGACGCTCAAGCCGGCAACAGGGCTAGCTAGCGGCGACAGGATCTTCCCTCACACCGTGGAGTACGGCGGCACCCATAAGCAAGGCCCCAGCCTCAGCTGCGTCGTCGGCCGCCAGTCCGGCACACCACCGCCCGCTAAGCCTAGTCTGCAGCCAACAGGAACGTGGCTGTCGCCTCTTAAGCCAGTGCTGACGCATCATCGGGGACTCGCGCGCGGACGCCGGACAGTCGCCGGCCTTCTCATCGTGAAAATCGAGTTTCCTTAGGTAAAACACGTTTTCACAAAAATGTCTCTGACCCGTTTTTTCAAAAACGCATATTTTGGATGTTACGGAAACCGAGTTTGATTATCCACGTATTAGTTGGTGCACCCAAACAAAGTTTTAGGCTGTCGGTAGCCTCAAAATTGCATTTATCCATAACTGATTCTCTACAAAGCAGCTATACAAACAATCCCTTATTTACGTTGTTACAAGTATTAACATCTACAGAGATAATTATCTCCTTTTTCTTCAGGGACTCCGGCTGGTGTGGCAAAAGGAGGCTATGTTTCCCGAGATAGGGGTGGCAGTGGTCTCTGTAGTGTGCTTGCTCGCGCTCATGGTGGTTGTGGCGTGCTTCTTCATGGCACGGGCGTTGTGGCGGTCGGGGTCGCGGGAGGCAGCGCTCCAGGGTGAGCTCATGAGGCAGAAGGAAGCGCTCCAGCAGGCAGAGCGCAAGAGCATGAATAAGAGCAACGCATTCGCGTCCGCCATCCACGACATCCGCTCCTCGCTTGCCGCCGTCGCCGGACTCATCGATGTCTCCCGAACGGAGGCGCGAGCAAACCCCAACCTCACCTACTACCTCGACCAGATGAAGATTGGCACCAACAAGCTCTTTGGTTAGTTCCATACATCCATATATCTCCCTAGCTACGTACCATGCATGCCATGTATACTTGCCACTTTTTTTTTGCAAGATGTGATTCGTCCATGGTAATTTAGATAATTAATGTAATCACGTCACTACAGATTTGCACGTCATATAAAGTGAGGTTGCACAAATAATGAGTTCACAATTTTTATTTGTAAAATGTGCAACAGTTCAGTTGTATCTTTTTTCCAGTAGAAAAAATGTAGTCCACAGTTTCTACAGCGTGCAGTTCTATTTTTTGACGAGTTAACATTCATTTAGTTCCCAAGAAAGAATATATATAATGTTTTGAGTAGTTCACAATTTCACATAGATGGTCGCATTCATGTTAGCCACACCATGTGTGTAGTCTTTGTATATTAAAGAGTTAGGCTAATATCTTATCAAATGTACGATTCATCTTGGCTGTGTACGTTTTCGGATGTAAGAGCACATTGAGGCTCCATCTTAGTTATGTGCGTACTCGGATGCGCAATAAGTTTCTTTGTTCAGCATATGTTGATTCAACCCATATATGTAACATGTGTGTTGCAGATATACTTAATACCATACTAGACATGGGCAAGGTGGAGTCCGGGAAGATGCAATTGGAGGAGGTGCAGTTTAGCATGGCCGACGTCCTTGAAGAATCCATGGACATGGCGAACGTCGTCGGTATGTCTAGAGGCATTGAGGTGATTTGGGACCCCTGTGACTTCTCTGTTCTTCGATGCGATGTTGTCATCGGTGACTGCAAGCGCTTCAAACAGATCCTCGACAACCTTCTTGGAAATGCCATCAAGTTCACGCACGACGGCCACATCGTGCTCCGCGCCTGGGCCAACCGCCCTATCGCAAGGACTTCCATGATCAACACCCCATCTAGGTTCGCCCCCCGCTGGTGTGCGAGCGTGTTCTATCGGTGGCTGCTAGGAACAAGGGAAGAAGGTGCCGAGCAGAATGCTCGCCGATCACTTCTTCAGAATGATCCTAACGCTATTGAGTTTTACTTTGAGGTAGTTGATACAGGTGTTGGTATCCCAAAGGAAAAAAGGGAATCTGTGTTTGAAAACTATGTTCAGGTAAAGGAAGGGCATGGTGGCACCGGCCTAGGCCTAGGCATCGTTCAATCCATTGTAAGTGGCTTCCGTCCTTATATTATTTATTCATGTTAACTACCACAATTAGAATAGTGATTCTAAAGATCTATTTTATTAAAAGGATTTTCATAGGAAATTTGGAGGATTGTAATTCATAGAAAATTTTCTATGTTTGCTGCTTGATCGTAGGACTTAATTACATAAAGAATTTTTTTCTAAGGATTCGTTTGCACTATATTGATGATAAATTTTATATCCACTCAACCTTCTTGGAAATGATCCTTTGATTTCTTTAGAAAACCCTTTGTTTTCTTTGTGATGCAATCAAAGAAATAAAAATCCCACCGGATTCAACTGGGCATGAAATTGCAATATTGCGTTTTAGATCCTGAAAATCCTTTGCTTTTTATTGTGATCCAATCAAATAGTTGTATGACTGGATGCATAAATTATAGACTAGTAAAATTTATACTTTTTGTCCTTTTGCAACTTTTGTAAAAATAATGGTATATTTTTTTGGTTTGTAAATTAGAATGGCTACATATTGATCCAAAAGCTATTTTCACTAGGTTTAAAAGCTAGAGACAACTGTGTATTAGTGTACTTTTTGGTTTGCAGGCTATGTATAACTTTGCTAGTTGTGATGTTTTTTTTAATTTACTTTGTATTTTTTACAATGTTGTTACTTATTTGTTGTTCTTGTTTTGATAAGGTACGTTTGATGGGTGGCGAAATAAGCATCAAGGACAAAGAGCCAGGAGAAGCGGGAACGTGCTTCGGATTAAACGTCTTCCTCAAGATCAGCGACGCTGAAGAGCACATCGAGCACGGGAGGGCGGTGCCGTCCCTGTTCAGGGAGCCTGGCTGCTTCAAGGGTGGGCAGTGCGTCCTCCTAGTCCATGGGGACGAGACCCGGCGAATCCTCCATTCATGGATGGAGAACGTCGGGATGAAGGTCTGGCCCGTCCCGCGTGCCGAGCTCCTCGCCCAGACAATGGAAAAGGCACGCGCCGCCGTGGGTGCCTCACCGTCTAGGCCAGCATCGATCTCTTCGTCGCAGGGAGGTGGTGATGACTTGGACGGTGTAGCTGACCGGTGCTTCAGCTCCAAAGAGATGGTCACCCAGGTCCTACGGAACAGCAGCGGCAGCCACGTGGGGCACCTCCACCCCTTTGGCCTACTCGTTGTTGTCGACATCTCCGGTGGGAGGCTCAATGAGATCCTCCAGGAGGCGCCGAGCCTCGCGAGGATCAAGCACCAAGTTCCGTGCAGGGTGGCTTGCATTACTGACCTCAAGACCTCCTCCGAGGATTTGAGGAGGCTCAAGGAGGCGGCGAGCTGCGACATGGACCTGCGCAAGCCGATCCACGGCTCTCGGCTGCGCCAGCTCCTCCAGGTCATGAGAGAGCTCCAAGCCTCTCCGTTTCCGCAACAACTTCCGCATCAGGTTGGGGTCACCATCAATGAGCTGCCAACCGCGGATCAGGCCACTGCAGCGTCATCTGAAATCACATCTGCGGTGACAGTGCCCCAGGAGCCGCCCAGGCTTGGAGACGACAAGCCTCTGGAGGCCACTGCCGCGTCATCTGAAACCACGTCTGCGGCGGCAGTGCCCCAGGAGCTTCCCAAGCTTGAAGATGACAGGCCTCTAGAAGGAAAGCGTGTCCTGCTGGTGGAAGACACGAGGGTGCTGCAGTTTATCCAAAAGAAAATGCTGAGCACTCTAGGTGCAACTGTTATGGTAGCAGCGGATGGATCCGAGGCTGTGGCAATGTTCATCAATGCTCTTGAGATTGCAAGTGGTGGTGCTTCTTCAGAGGAACGGTTGGTTTTGCCCTACGACGTGATATTCATGGATTGCCAGGTACATTTTCTATTTTTTTATGCCAAGCAAGTCAATTTAATCTTTTGTTTCTGATGACGGTTTTGACATTGCGCTCAATCTTCTTTGTTTCCAGATGCCGGTGATGGACGGTTATGAAGCGACAAAGGGCATCCGTAGGGAAGAAAGCCGTTACGGGATCCACACCCCAATCATCGCGCTGACCGCGCACTCTGAGGAGGAGTACCTGCAGAAGACCATCCAAGCAGGGATGGATCTTCACCTGACTAAGCCAATACAGAAGGAGCAACTTGTGGAGGTTGTTCATCAGGTGTGGAAGGAACATAACTGATGAATGATGATATTTGTTTCTCTGGTGGCATCGAGGCGTGTGTAGTTTTCCAGTAATTATATAATACCCCGCGTGTTGACTGGAAAATCTATGTTGCAGAAAGCAGTCAAAAAATTGAAGATTGAATGCAGAGAATGATCAATTAGTATAAAATCAGTCTCAAGTACTCCATAATGCGGACACATAATTAGTACATATAATTATGGTACAAAATCTGATCCTAGGAAGATGGGGGTCCACTTAAATGCAAGAGTGCACGTTCCAGAATTGGATTCTAGTAGTATTTGGTACGCTCAGGTGGTTCCGTTCAATACTGCAAAAACACCTCTATTACTAAGCCCATTTCGTATTGTCAGCTAATACACAAAAGTTGATGTTCCAATATATGATGAGTCATCCTCATATTACATTCCTATCTATCAAAACACTTTTGCCACTATAGTAATGAACAGGGAGGAATCTCGGGGTATTTGAAACAATTTTCAGATGCCGTTAGATATTATAAAAGTTTTAGACGGACTATCGCTTCATCTCCAGTGCAAGTAAATTTATATTGTGGTTTGCCATGCACGGAAGGAACAAATAAGTACAGACGCAAGACCTTTTTCTTACAATGAAGTATCATAAGATTTTTTTTATCATCTGGACATTTAAGTACATAATCTTACAAACTGTCCTATAAAACTTAAAAGCTTTCCACCATATTTCTGCAATTATAATATGCAAGGCGTGTCAGCACCATGGGAACCAAAGTTAACTGGTGCTTAGATCTCTAAATGTGCAACATACACATTTGGTTGCTGACAGTCGGCTGGGGTGCCCGTGAAGTCATTAGGGCATCTCCAACGGGCCGACGTCTTTCAGACATCCGAAATGCCTGATTATGTCCGTTTGCGTCGGCCCGCGGACGCTATGCGGCCCAGGGCGACCGTTTGCGTCGGAGGTACCTCCAGCGGTGCGGACGCATTTTTTTTAGCGGAGACAGCGTCAAGGTCGTTAATAGCGTTTTACGTCCCGTCGAGAACTGCCGCTGGCGATTAACTGTTCCGGCACGACGACGGTCGTTCCTGCGCGTGCCCAATACATTGGTAAGTTTCGCCGGCGTTTCCCGCCCCGCCGTGGCTATATATGCTGGACACCGGCGGGGGTGATGGGCTAAACCCTAGCATCCATCCATGGCCGAGCACAACCTTAGCTAGGATCAGGTAGTTCAGATGTGCCGCCACGCCCACCCAGAGGAGCACGAGGAGCTAGTCGTTGCCGCCGTTTAGGCCGACCAGCTGGACCTGGAGGCGACAAAGGCGGAGGTTGCGGAGGCGGAGGTGGCAGAGCGCGCGGAATTGCGCCTCGCGGCTACCAGGGCGGAAATCGCCGATGCCAGGGCAGCGCTCGCGGAGGCACGGGCGGCGATGGCGGCCCCTCCGGCGGCCCCTCCTGCGGACGCCGTCATTCACGACATAGCCATCGACGACGACGCCGTACCCGGCCACTTCGAGTGCGCCGGCGACCAGCGGATTCTGCTCGCCTCCTCGAGACACTGGCTGGGGACGCCCTGCGCCGTCAGGCTTGGGCAGCGGAGGAGGAAGCCCCCTGCTATGCGGTCGCTATCGCTCGGGGGTACATGTGCCCTTCTTCCGCGCGTGTCAAGCAGGAGAACCGGGAGCTGGCGGGCGCCATCACCGCCAGGGACGAAGTGGTCGCGGAGGCGGCTAGGGACATGCCCCGCTTCCACGCCCAGCTGGCAGGGTTGCAGGCGGCGGCCGCGGAGGCGGCCTAGGCGGCGGCGGCCCAGGCGGAGGCAGCGAAGGCAGAGGCCAGGAGAGTCATGTGGGACTCCTCTCTGGTCGAGGCGCTCGAACGCTGCAGGCGGCAGGACGGGGTGTCCAATGTGCGGTGTGCGCGACGCACGGAGTGCGTCAAGCGCTCCCGCTTCGACGACAGCGCTGGCCCCTCCAGCGGCCAGTAGTAGGCCGCGCGACTGCGAGTAACCCTACCCGTGGTAGGCCGCGTGACGGTGAGTAGTTATGGCCTTCTTAGTTTTAGGTTATCTTGACTAACCATCTCTGTAAAAATGATCCTTTTGGCCAATCAATAGTAATGAAGAAATATTATGGTTACCTAGTCACTGCCGACCGGGCTCGGATGCAACGAACGCGGACACTTTCCGCGACCACACAGCATCCGTGGAGACGCAAACCTGGCGCATATTTGAGCCTGGTTTGCGTCACTGCGGATGGCCTGGTCACTTTGCGTCACCCCGCTAGAGGAGGGCCCAGATGTATTTTCGGTCACCGCGGACGCAACCGGTCGTTCAGCGTCCGTTTGCGTCGCCCCGTTGGAGATGCCCTTATACCACACGTTCCTGCAAGGCATTTGTCATTGTCATGGACGAATAAATTACAGAACAAAAAGGAGAGAATTAGTAATGCAAATCATTCCTTATTGCCCTACAAAGTTACTAAGTGACCTATAAGCATTGTATTTACAGAAAAAAGTACCGCATTGCACATCCAAGCAGGCAAATCTCCCAGAAGGCTCAAAGAGCCCAACTTTAAATTAATAAAGCCCAGTTGTCGCTGACACTTGCAACAGCTGCTGGAGATACCAGCTTATAAAAATAGCACATCAAAACAACAAACGAGCAAAAGACAAGCAAGACTAACTAGGCCTAATCACTAGCTAGAGGCTTGAACTTGTCGAGAAGGCCCAGACAACTGTTGGGAGGGCGCGGAGCTGGAACATACCAAAACAAACAAATCTCCCTTGCAACATCATAGCACACATATTACCGAAGAGGCGAAGTAGTCTTCCTGCCTCGAGAAACCAAAGGAGGACGGCTAAAAGGAGACATCTCCATGGAGGAGAACAGCGCCCAAGGGGGTCGTCATCACCCGCAATGGCTGAAGCCTTGCCGAGCATTCGCCCTAGCCCAGCCACCACCCCTAAAAACACAACCTTGATACTCATCCAACGACACATCACACCCACATCATGAAGAGAAACCACCAGCATCACCCGTGGCATGACACCACCTAAGACAACCACCCATGGGTTTCTAGTTAGCCGACCGAACCGGGCAATCCACCGTGTATATGCAGCTGTGACGATAACGGCGGCGATGAGCTCAAAGAAGGCGAAAGTGTGTGCCTAAATACAAAGGAGACAGGTAGGTTAGACCATAAACATTAGGGTGTCATAATATACTATTATGACATTTGGGTTTTGGAAAATGCATGCTGAAACATAGTACTGGTGAGAAAGTTACATAATATACTATTTTAGAAAAATAACAATAGGTTAGACTATAAACATTATTATGTCCCAGGAAATAAATTTGCAGAAATTGTTGTGCCACCATTCTTCCAAATTCTGCAAGAGTTTGACGAGAGAAGTTGTTGAAACGTATGCCCCTGAATTTACAACAGAATTCAATAATTAACGCAATGCCTAATTTCCACATAACCATACAGGTACATCTGCTGGGAAATGAGTAAAACAGACCCTATATAGTATAATGGCCAGTAATAAGTTTATCACACGTCTACTACGGTATCTAACAAATATGGCTTTGGTGAACAGTTCTGCCCCCATTTCGCAAAAAAAAAAATTATTACTGCCCCCTGTAATAGAAAATCAGAGAAGATATCAAGAAAGGTGATGCTTCATTGATGTGGAATGGGAAATCTCAGTAGAATAGGTCGTTTGTATACCTGACTACCTTCATTCATCAGTTGATGTCAAGAGAATCTTCAATCCTTCATCCCTTGACAGCTAAAAAACTTAAGTTCGTCTCTTATATTAACTGTAAACAGTTCACCGAGTATGAGGGCACAAATAAAACAAATGGGTCCCTAAGAAACAAATGAAGAAAATAATCTTGAAGAACCAAAACATCAAGAAATAGAAAACACAAGAAAGCAGAAGTACTGAACTTTGTTATATTCAAGTCATCAGGGTTGTCTTGGATCCCAAACCTGCATGGATGGTCTCCAGGGATGGGCCTTGGGCAGAGCCACTCATCATGAATATTCCATGTTCTTTACATTGAAGAGCTCCAGCAGGTTACAACCTCAAATCGTTGAGTTAGATGATGTTGTGAGAGAGAAGAGAAGGATGAAGAGGGGGATAAATAATGGTTAAGTGCAATGACGATGGGAGACAAAGGAGGGGAGCTGCCGGGACATCCATATGGTGGTGGGGAGGTGAAGTGCAATCTTGATTGTTGGGTAACCAAAGAGGGCTTATGGGAGATTTATGGCTTTCAGTTTTTGGTTATAATTAGGAGATAGAAAACCGAAACGTTTGTGGAGGAACTATAGAGGTACCGCACATAGTATTTGGCATTTGGGGTGATGTGGCTGCATAGAATTTTAGAGAAATCTAGTAGTGGGGGCTAGCTATTTAGATATAGAAGATTAGGATGATGATTGTGGCATGTATCCGGTAACTGTTATGTAGTTAATAATGATATTTTAGGATCCAAACTGAAGTGGAGTGTAACCTTTAGCAGGTAATTAGAATTTCCAGAGAATAAAATATTTAGTGCAACATGCAGCAGAGGTTATATTGTTTATGTGTTTGCTTGGTGCTACAAGCCTACAACATCTTACCAGAGTGAACTACACAAAATGAGACTACAGAAGATATAGAGTGGGGCCTCGCAAGATATGTCCGATGTCTTCAATCCGCTCTCAACTGCCGAATCTTGAGCAAACAAAAGACATAACTAACTAGCTAAGTCTACCAATGAGAAAACAAAAACTGAGGAATTTCGAGTAGCACAAACCTGGTTGTCCACTTCATCCTGGTGTGAGTTCAGATTCTACACCGACACTTGATCAATCCTGCATATTCTAAATAGTTACAGAGAATAGTTTATATTGGATCCAATGGTAGAAAATATGTCGTCCATATGCAAAAAAGTGAATTTCAAGCTAATGCTCCACCCGGAGGACAAACATAATCGAGTTCTGGATGTAAGGTTGGCATGCACATGCATGCTCCAACTAAGCAAGAGCCACATCAATTGTGCGTCATTGATGTCCCCTCTCTGGCCATACATCTACAAAATAGGGCGAGTTGACTGATCCTTCCAGTAAGGCTATAGGGTTGTTGTGCCGACTCTTGGATCCACTCTGCAGTTTCCAAGCTTCGACGGTACCATTACCAACTTCCAAAAGTGGGAACCCAGTCAGCTCCTCTTCTTGGAATCAGCTAACCAAAGGCAAATCATTAAAAACAAGAGCAGCACCGGATATCAATTGGTGGATCGGCGCCAAACAAAAGCAATTACTATTACACCCCACCCATAATACAGAACAACTGAGAGTGCATGTGCACCCCAACTTTGCCACTTGCCAGACTAGGAACTACAACAAATCAGTACAATGAATAAAGAATTTGCAAGGAGGTATCTGTAGATTACAATTTAAATTCGAGAAATTTCTTAGGATCTGGGATGGCAGTTTCAAATGAACTTTGACCATAGGAACATGCCACCACTACACAACAATCTTTGACAACTTACAAAAAAACAAACTCTTTTAGTCCCACATTTTGGTATCCTGAATAATGATAACCACATTTTCTGGCCTATAACAACTCTCAAAGTATATATAGCTCTCACAAAGACACCAACACCAACATCAGCGGAAGCCGCCATTCCAATATGACCCACCAGAGGTCCCATTCTGGTTGCTCCCCTTGTTGCTGGGGCTATGACTGTTGTAACTATCAAAGCCATCATCCTTCGCATGATCCCAGCAAGCCCATGAGTCGCTGCTTTGGCTTGGTTGTGCAGGCTCGGCCTTTTTGTCTTGTTCATCCCAATCATCCCAAGAAATGGAATTATGATTCTTCGATGATCCATCTTGAGGAGAATTCCAGGTGTTTCTGTCGTTGCTGGTCTCATGCTCATACCTATGGTACGGCTCACTGTTGTTCTGCGTCCTTTGTTGTTGCCAATCGTCTCCCCAGCCACCGCCCACAACTCCTTCATTGGCATACCCCTCCACCTTCTGCGAGGCCAATGTCATCACTCCTTTCACAATCCCCCAGGTTCTGCTTCCAATCTCTCCAGTTTTACTCGTGACAACATTCATAGTTTCATTCAACTTCTGATCGTAGCCCCCTTCGCTCATCTGCATTCAGATAATCACCATTTCCAAACATAAATAATAATGCAACAAAAGATAAAACACTTAGACAAATGATATAAATGTATTACTCCCTCCATACACAAGAGGATGTCTTAACTTTGTCAAAATATGCATGCATCTAGACATGTTTTAGTGCGTAGATGTACATACAAATTTAGACAAATTTGAGACATCCTTTTGTGGACTGAGGGAGTAATATTGTTCCCATTGAGAAATGAATGTGACAAGGTATGCTCAATCAAGGAAGTGTGAAGTATGAACTATGAAAAGAAAGGTGGTTCAACTTCACGTGCAGTACAAATAATGATGATAAGAGATTAATTTCTCGAGTTAAGACTGCTCCAGAGAGACCATACCTCTCTATCATAACAGTATGTATTCAGGTGAGTTTGGTGAAATGTATTATTACAACAAGTTTTACCATGACACTAGATGAGCAGTCTGAACAAAGAACATTTCAAGTTCCCTGATCAATTAGACTAGGCACCTTTGCATACTACAAATCAGGACAATCACTCAAGATAAGTTAGACTAGTGAAATTCAACTTTTGCATATTATGAATCAGGCAAAGCAATCAAGGTACCTTTGACTCACTAGTAGAAAACCCCCATTTAGTACCGGTTCCAGAGGGCCTTTAGTACCGATTTTGAAACCGGTACTAAAGATTCGGGACTAAAGCCTCCCCTTTGGTACCGGTTCCTTACGAATCGGTACTAAAGGTGCCTCCACGTGGACACGGAGGAGCCCGCGGGGCTAGAGGCCTTTCGTAACACGAACCGGTACTAAAGGATACCGGTGCCATTTCTTATATCAAATTTTTTGATCTATTTTTTCACTCCCTCTTTTTATATATTTTTTGGAATTATTTTCCACTCCCTCTTTTTATCTATTTTTTAGAATTTCTAATATTTTAGTTATTTGACAAGTTTAGTCTCTAACTACACTTATCTCTATTCAAATGATCAAACTTCCCGCTCGGTCACCCATCATCCCACTACTCCAGCACTAGCACGCTTAACTTCCGAGTTCCTTCCCATCTCACGTCCAAGTGCTTCGCGCGCATGTTATTGATAGTAGTATCATATCAATCCTATTAATATGTTGGTCACGATATCACACTTCTTTATTGTTTGAATTCCACATGATTATTTTAATAAACAAAAGTAAAGATAAAATAATATTGAATAAATAAATAAACAATAAATTTGTATTTATTTTTACGTTTTAAATATATTTTAAATTTTAATTTGTTTTTGCAAAATCTAAAACCTGAAAATTTGTAAATCTAAAAATTTACTAACCTTTATGGTTAATTAATAGTAATCTTTATGCGGGAAGGAATTATTAATTTAAATTTAAAAAAATAAGAAATATATAAAATCCTGAATTTCTGGTGAAAACTAAAATGTTCCTGCTTTCATATTTCTAAGGATTCGTTTGCACTATATTGATGATAAATTTTATATCCACTCAACCTTCTTGGAAATGATCCTTTGATTTCTTTAGAAAACCCTTTGTTTTCTTTGTGATGCAATCAAAGAAATAAAAATCACATCGTATTTAAATGGGCATGGAATTGCAGTATTGCGTTTTAGATCCAGAAAATCCTTTGCTTTTTATTGTGATCCAATCAAATAGTTGTATGACTGAACGCATAAATTATAGACTAGTAAAATTTATACTCTTTGTCCTTTTGCAACTTTTGTAAAAATAACGGTATATTTTTTTGGTTTGTGAATTATGATGGCTATATATTGATCGAAAAAGCTATTTTTCACTAGGTTTAAAAACTAGAGACAACTGTGTATTAGTGTACTTTTTGGTTTGCAGGCTATGTATAACTTTGCTGGCGGTGATGTTTTTTTATTTACTTTGTATTTCTTACAATGTTGTTACTTATTTGTTGTTCTTGTTTTGATAAGGTACATTTGATGGGTGGCGAAATAAGCATCAAGGACAAAGAGCCGGGAGAAGCGGGAACATGCTTCGGATTAAACGTCTTCCTCAAGATCAGCGACGCTGAATAGCACATCGAGCACGGGAGGGCGGTGCCGTCCCTGTTCAGGGAGCCTGGCTGCTTCAAGGGTGGGCAATGTGTCCTCCTAGTCCATGGGGACGAGACCCGGCGAATCCTCCATTCATGGATGGAGTCATCCACCATAACCTTAGTCTGGAACGATTTGTTTGGAAGGAAGGAAACATTCTCCCTATTTGGATTTCATCAGGAATTGAAACATGCTATAGCTTAGGCAAGTGAACATACAATCTTTTGTGTAAACTCTGATCCAGTTATAATGACAGATGTGCATTGCTTGTTGGTTCATTGATTGCACCATTGCCTTCTTGAAGTTTCAAACATCAATCAATTTGATCTTCATCTTTTTGTTTTTAGCATAGTTCTTCTCGGATAGTACATTAATATTATGTCAACTTTCTATGCTTTTAATCTGGATTGCTGCTTTGGTAGACCATAGAAACTGTGCTAGTAGTTATATCTAGAAGTATTATGATGTCATAGCTTGCATAGACAAATAGGGGAGTGTTTAACACGAAAAAACATACTACTCGGGGAGAAGTGATGGAAGCACGTGTTTCTCTAGTGCACTGGGAAAAAGTATGTGTTTCTGCCAGTGTACCGTAATATACAAGGAAAACAAAAGATTTGTGAAAGGTATTTTCGTTTATCTTATAGATAAAACAATTCCCGATGTTTTGTGCTCTGTGACCTGTTAGTTCTCAGCTAGACTTACTGGCGATTGCGGTCTCTGAGATTCCAGTGCCTTGAAAGGCTATCGGTTAATTACTCATGCGGATTACACCACAAGGCACCTCCAATTTAATCGGTGTGGTTATATTCGTTGCCTTCCATCAGCGTTTTGCATGCATGATGGTGGTCCTGCCACATGTGAAGGTAAGCAACAGTGAGGAGCAGCTAATAGGTGAGATGATGGATGACAGGCCTGCACTCCTGGCAGCGCCAGCCCCAACGGACGCAGATATGCCTATAGTAGGTGAGATGATTGGGTTCAAGAGAGAACCCATTGGAACACCTATTAATCGTGACATTGTTTGCAATCGTTCACAAGAAGCCCAGGTTGTTTCCTCATGGTACACACTACTGTTTTTTCTGTCCATTTGATTATGTATCTTATCAAAAAAAAAAAATTCTTTGTGTACTTCTTGAGGCACAGCAAGTGATGTGGACTCAAAACTACTACTCTCCCGTGGCAAAGGAGCTCGTGCCTTCCATCCAGAAATACCAAAATGTCTTCTGTGAAGCTCCACTTGAAAAGATCAACCATCTTTCTCGTGCCGAGGCCTCCACATCACCCAGCCTCATCCTTTCGCCTGGAGAGAACAAGTATGATTCATCACTTCCTCTCAGATCTCGAGAAGATACAAGAGGCGTTGAGGATGCAACCCATAGACGAAGAGCACACTATTGAGCTGATATAGCCATATAGGTCACGGTGTAGGTGTGGGCCCCTTCTTTTACTACGAGAGTTCCCATCTGACTTGGAGAATCCCACGTTAGAGGAGGTGTGTCAGCTGCTTGAGAAGCTCGAGGCAGCCTTCACACATGTCGTTGGGTGACTTGACCTCCTCAAGACGAACCCCCATGTATGGAGCAGTGTCTTTCTACTTGATAGGAGAGTCACGAGGTCAGCAAGATGTTGGTACATACATGGGCGGTTGTTCTTTGAGGCGATCAAGCACCCCAGCAGCATTTTTCCAGGCTGCCTTGAGCTTTTCAAGAACTGAGTGCTCCTACTATGACGTAGGAGCTGCTTGTGACCTTCCAGTGGGAGGTCGACGCCTCCAACTCGGCATGGGGCTTGACGTCATAAGCAAGGATCCACACCTTTCACTATGCCCCTCAGATAGGGTGCGCCTCGTCTATGCGCCTCGTCTATGAGGGGAAGTGGTTCATCGCATGTGGTTCCTTCACGTTCTTCCCGAGCGGTCGGACTAGTATTGAGGGTTTGGAGGCTTCACCACCTGAACTAGACTGAGCTTCTCCGCTCTATTCAGAAATGACCTTTTGGTACTTCTTAATGGAAGTCATGAGCTTGTTTGCCTCGACAGAGTAGTAGATTTGGATATTGGACACATAACTTGATGTGCCTGAAGAAGAAAAAAAACAGAGGATTGATAAGATGCTCTAAACCAAATGAAAAACAAAATCCGAAATAGTGCATGCGACGAGGAGGCAAAAGTTGGGGTTCTTGTGAATCACCACATCGTCACAGTTACCGGTGTCGGCATGGCCGTTTCTTGTCCGCAAGGATGGGCAACGGAGCGTGCACGTCTACGTTTGGCGCTGCAGGGGGTGTAGGCTTGACTGCACTGCCGGAGTACCACTCGCGGTGTCCTCCAACACCTCTTGTACTAGCTGCTCCACACTACTTCTCACTTTCACGTGTGGCAGGACATCGTCAAGTTTGTCCTACGTATAGGCAAACTAAGGTAATCTTAAGTGTATGAACAGAACTACACATCTGAGGGACCTTAATAACGATGAAAAGAAAGTTACACGGTTACATGACTAATCAACCGTGCAGATAGATGATCTAGTCTTCATCCTGCTCCCAATGCCCGTGAACTACAAAGAAAACACCAAGCAGACATTGCCGGCCACCAACCAGGTCGCGCTCGTGGAGTCATGGTCCAAGTATTGAGCATGAAAAGTGGCAATTGATGTGATATGTTTACCTGCTCTCCCCAAGATGGAACAAAGGCGCCGTAAAAGGAAAGATATGGAGATTCGTTAAGAAAATCACTAAGTTAAGTTCGATGCTTTTAATTTAATAATATTATACTTTGCGGGGAGAGACGGCTTCCAAGACCTCAAGTAGCTCGACTTCTATATGCCTCGTTTTTGGTGTAGAAGCTCAAAGTTTGGAGTCAGAGGGAGACGTGCGAAGTGACGCCATACTCACCTGATGTGGTGGTGCCTGGCTAGTTGGGTTGCTTCCACATCTACCAGACCATCCCTTCTTGATCACGACTACACGCAGTCTATGCATGTACCTATGGCCAGATGACTTATTTTTTATTTCTGGTACTTGGGAATATCCCAAAATAAAACACCTAGGTCATGTACAAAAATACATCAGTCAAAAATAAAAAAAGTAAGTCATAAAGTAAGGGAAGTTACAAGCAAATGAACCGTTGCGGCTCCAATTTCCAACAAAATATAAAAGTAAGTGATTTTTTAAATTTTTGCATAAAACTAACATTAATCGCCCAAGCCGGTGGTGGGACATGCAACCTTAAGGAGTCAACTATATTATTGGAATTCTGCTTAACTTATATCATTCTAAAATGTTACATTTTGACATTATTATAATTTAAGCCAACAAGCTTCTTGGGATTGGTAGGCTTTCAGACGAATATATTGGTGTTTTTAGTTGTTTTTAACAACATAATATATTAACAACTAAAATTTTCAATCACACTTAACAAAATTAACCAAAAAATTAATGCTAAATATTAAGTTACAATGTCATTGGTCATAAATCGTATTGTTTCATAACAAATACAATTCCAAATGAAATTACATCTTACATCAAATGTTACATTGCTTTTTTTTATTTTGATGCGTTGTAACTTCAAAAATATTTCATTAAGTTGAGCCCTTTGGGATTCAAGATTTTTTTTTTTACAAAAACATGACTTTGCATAATATTTTGTGACACTTATAAATACATCACAATGCACTTTGATTCATTTTAGTATCCTTAAATATACTGCTAACGTCTCTTAAGCTTGTCATCTAACACCTATCTTAATTGGAGGGTTCTAGACTATATGGTTGTCCGCCTTAGGTGTAAGTAAACTTCTGACTGTCACATGATTTCCACTAAGGTGCATGTACATAAGAATTTATACACAATATGATATGTCTACATGATCTATTCTCGGATATTTGGCGTTAATCTTTTAATGTTTCTATCTTTGTCAAATATATCTTTCATATTTGTGTGGTTTCCACAATTAAAAGGTAATGCATGTGTTCTGTATACCTAGCTAGTATCAAATAGAACTAAATATAACATACACATGAGAATGAAAAAATAATAAGATTTTAACATTGTGTATTTAATATTTATTGTTTGATATGTAATTTGCATAAACTATACAATACAACCTAGAAAATAATAACGACTTCATCCTAGCTGGCTCAAAACCAACTCAAGTCACCAGAACATATATACTCATGTGTTGATTTGGAAACCCACTTGTCCAATTAAAATCGATGGATACATAATTTTATACTAATTACGCCTATAGAACCGACTAAAATCTTAAAAAAAAGTTCTTCCTAAGCAGTGGGCATCGTCCATCCATGAATGCATACTAGGGGGCGGGGGTGAGACCTTTGGCCTCACCTGGAAATTTGTAATATATTATATCTTAGTCATTTTGCCTTGAATCATGATCTATTTTCATTGACTGATATGTTACAATGAGTGCAACAACCTGAAGTTCGTATGTTATGTTTTGAAAATATTGGGTTCGTTTATTATCATATTGTAATAGATTGGTTAGCATCATGCTAGTAATGATTTCTTAGGTAATTAAATCTCGCATCGCATAGCTGAAACGTCTTTGATCAAGTAACTCAAGCACGTTCAAGACCTCTCTACTATGCTTAGAGTATATGACGGTGCAATTTTAGATTTTATAAATCATAGAGTCATGCCAATTGTTTGGGTTTTTTTACAGTTTTTTTACGACACGCTTGCAAGTAGGGGGAGGGATTGCATTAGTATATTGCTGCTAGATAATGATAAATTGTCTCGATAACTTCAATGAACTGGACAGATTTTTTTCGATAAAGAGCGCTTTATTATGAATTGGACAAATAAGTCATAAGTTACACAAACACTATTTTATGAATGGTTATGAGTTTGAAAGTTGAATGCATTATAATTTGTTTTAAATTTTATTCCATTATAATATGGTTTTCTCGTATAAGTATATGCACACTGTTTTCTCAAGACAACTTAAAAAAGATGTGGTGATGACTAAGTTCCACAAGAGTCAATTTCTTGAGTATTAGGGAGCTCAATGTTGGATTTTTGAATAGTTGTAACTTTGGGATGGCTTCTGTTTCCTTCACTCGTGCAAGGTTGATTCACTTCAGGGAAGACAAAAACATTGGGTTCATATTAATGATAGGTGAACTATATTGTGTCTAGTACAAAACTTTCCGCGCCAGGTAGAAAGAGATTGCTATACAATACACGAGGAGATCAAAATGGGCCCTGCCGTGCGTTGTCATCTCCTCGTGGATTGTAGCAAAGTCCTACTTGGTACGAAGAGACGGGAGGTCAGCAAGACGCTGGTCCATATATGGGCGGTTGTTCTTGACGTGAAAGCATCCCAGCGACAATTGTGCAGGCCCGCCTTGAGATTTTCAAGCACTGAGCGCTCCGGACGTAGGAGCTGCTTCACAAGGCGCGGAGGGACCACCCACTTCTCATAAGCGAGCCACCAAGACCTTGCGGTGGGAGATCAACGTCTCCCAAGTCGGCATGGGTCTTGCCGTCATAAGCAAAGATCCAGACCTTTCAGTATAGCATTTATCACCTCAAATGGGGTGCTCCTCGTCTATGGAGATGACAATGCTGCCCAATAAGTGGTGCTACTGTCGGAGTAGGAGTAGGGATGCACACTTCGTGGCCCCTTGACGGTCGAGCATTAGACCACCGGTGGAGGCAGCGGCAGAGGCGGCGAGATCCTCTGCTAATTTGCCGCTCCTGACTTGCTCGTTGATCGGCTAGGTGCAGCATGAGCCTCCCCGCCCTTGTTTGTGCTTGTTGATTCGATTTGTGACCGTAGCGTCTCAGCTTGAACTGCTTGCTCCAGTGGGACTCCCTCTTTAATTTGTGACACTTACATGAATCATATGGTTGCTCGTCTTAAGTGCGAGTAAGAGTAAAAGTTGATGGTACATGATTGTCCACTAAGGTGTATGTACATAAGGATTTATTCACAGTATGATATGTCTACACGATCTATTCTCGAATATTTGGCATTGATCTTTTAGTGTTTCTTTTATCTTTCATACTCGTAAAAAAACACAATCATAAATTCATACCCAATTAGCCATAATGACAATGTGGTTGCAACACTGCCTTATTGAATTCCAAATGTGAGAAGTGAGAACCACTTCATTTTCATATTTTTATTTCTATGTAGTTCCTCTTGATTAGTACACCAATCGAATGTAAAATCGTGTTGTTGTTTTGATAGACCATAGATAAGTTATCACATTTCCAATGGAAGTATAGTGATGTCAGAGAATGTATATAAGAAGAGAAGAGAATAGCCACAATACCACTAGTTAGAACCGGAAGTTCCAAAATACCACTATTGAGAACCATAGTGCCAAAATAACACTCAATTTCAGTTTCTCATGCCACAATACCACTAGTCTGTAACTGAATCAAACATTCTCAAACATAGACGCAAATGCCCTCCAACACAAAACATAGCACACAAAAATAAATCGATTGCTACAGAAGAGGAACAAGAGGTTTGGTGTGCTGTGTGTAGAAGGATACACTGGAGCCGTGGAGCGGGCGCGGAGCGAACAGCGGGCACTGCCACACTGCAGGTGAAGGTCGCAGCGCTCTCGTCTTCGCCTTTCAGCAAGGGGAGGTCACGACGCCCTCGTCTTTGTCTTGCAGCAGGGGAGAACGCGGGAGGCAGGGAGCATAGGAGGCGGCGCGGTGCGAGCAGATGGAGGCGTCGGCGCAGGCGCAGGTGAGGCCGCGGCAGACGTCACGCATCACGAGTAGGTGGGGCCGTTGTGGCTGGGGGTTGGCAGGTCGAGTGGGGCATCACCGGCGGCGGGTATGGCGGAGCGGAGCATGGCGCCACGGTGGAGCAATGGGATGGGAGGCAGCACGGCAGTGGCTGTTCTGTGACAGAGATAAAAGATACTCCTCGCCTATGTTGACTGAAGGGTAATTTTGGCAAGGCGAAAAAAATGACAGCTTCCCTATGTTGACCGACAGATTCCGTTTGACTATTAACGGGAGTGCTATTTTGGCATACAAAAACTGAAACTTGATGGTATTTTGGCACTTCGGTTCTCACTAGTGGTATTTTGGAACTTTCGGTTCTAACTAGTGGTATTGTGGCTATTCTCTCATATAAGAAGCAATCAATGAAAACAGAAAAGAAGAAAAAATAACTTGCTAAAGTTGCAAACTATTGAGCCTCCAAATTCCCACACAAACTTAATGAACCTCTTTTCAATATTTGTATCAAACTAATATTCATTTCTCTCTCAAAAAAAACACTAACATCCATTTCACAAGCATTGCCTGTGGGGAGGCGATAAAGTTGTACAGTAAGGAGTCAAATGCATAAGCTTTTATGAGTTTCAAATGATTGCGAATTCAAAGCTAGCTTTGCACTTGGACAGAATATGAAGTGTTTGTGAGTATCAGTAACTAATTAAGGTACTATCAAAATAGTCTAGAAAAAGCCCACAGACTCCCTCCCTGGTAACTATATGAGGCTTCAACTGCACTTGAATATCATCGCTGGTAAAGATTCATTTATCTGGATTTGGCTCTCAAATTCCGAAGAAAATAAATGGCATCACGAGATCAGGCCAATGGTCTTGAGATCTGAGCACCAGCTCCATATTGAGAAAACAATACACAATTGGCAGTCATGCTCTGCAAGCATAAAAATGAATCAGAAGTCCAGACACACGCTCGTCCAAGGCCATTGCTGTCGCTTGTCAGGAAATCAAAAGGGTCTAAAATTGCATGAATACCTTTTGGTGTCAGGAGATTCCTCTCAAGTTCTTGTAGTCCTCGAAACTAAGAAATTTATCCTTAATTTTGAGCCAGTCAGCTGGTTTCGGCATGAAAATTGCTATGTATCCTTCTCTGTCAGCCTATAAGTGGAAAGGAAAAGGGTGCTGGTCAAACTACGGTAAACATCAATAAGCCAAGGAAGAAACTGAAAATTTTGGCAAATGTGTGGGCAAAACATTTCAGCATATCATTATGAGAGATTTGGCTGTAACATGCATGGGCTGTGGCCCCGGCAATTTGTCCTAAATTTTCTCCTTGCCTACAAAACAAATCATGTCTTTCGCCTCGTTTCAGAAAATAAAAGGAATACAGTAAACAAAGCAAACTAATGTGCACAATCAGAATGTTATATAAATAAAGGCAAACATCTCATAATCCACAGACTTTGATTCACATGCAAGGTTTCGTGCGCACTTATGGGCAAAACATGACATGCTTCAACATTAGTAATGTAATATAATATACATATATGCAAAAGTGCAAGTTTTTCCATGCTAAACCAAAATTCTCAAGTTTGAACTCTTTTTCGGTGCCAGGGAACGATACCAACATTGAGTTTAGAATAGAAATAAGTTGAACATTTCAGGTGTGCAAGGACAAGAAGTTTGCACCAGATAACTATCTTCAGTAAGAGAGAATTGGTACCAACTAAAAATATATAGGTGGTTCGATTTGTGTATGTAGGCCCGACCATTATTACAATATTGCTACAGACAAGCCACACCAATAGCAAAGCAGCCAAATCATCCTTCTCATTGAGTTACTTACAGAGGTATTAAGCAGATTGGGTTGTTTGATCAATCTGTCATTGACCTCCAAAAGTGAACCTTTCACGCAACACCTGTGAAAGTTTTACATGAACAACACTTCAGTGTAAAACAAAAAAATGTCATCGAGCATAATCAATTGGGAGATATAGCGGACCAACCTCACCACAAAAGATTTATCAGTTGCGGCGACTTTACATAACACTGAATTTTCTTGCAAATGTTGTGCATTCTGTAGCAGGAAAACATACATCAAATAATTCTGCTAATTAATTAATCAAACAGAGAACATATGTCTAGTGCAATTACCCTTTTTCGTTTCCCAGTGACTTTTATCTCACTACGATCTGTCTTCCCAACATTGAAGTCAACAGCGGTTATTCCCCCTTCCTCTTTCAGTGCAGCATGGGCTGGAGCTAAACCAACCACACACAACCTAAAATTTTGAGGAAAAAAAGAAACCAGAGAGAGTAAAGGTCCTGCCTGTTCACCAATGTCAACATGCGCCGAGTATAAGAATAATGATTGGCCCTTGGCCACTAGACTTGCATCAGAAATAAGTGACAGTAGAACAATGTAATCTGTCAAAGATTAAATATAACTACAGCGATATTATTCATGCATACATAGACTCATCTTTGTCTACTACCTGGAAATAATCACTAGCATCAGATCCAACTAGTGAATATGCAAAGTTCGTCAAAAGACCATTTATTGCCTATAATTCTGAGAAAGCCAGCATTGACTTGTTGAAAACCTACCCGTTTGGATGGCGGTAAACGTACTGATCGTGTCCTGGGTTGAGATAATCTGCCAAGAAAATAAACAGAGATGAATTTGACGACTTGAAGAAGAGTTCTTGAAACCAGTTCGAACATGATAGTTAAATTGTGCATTAGGTTAGTTTTTCCAATAATTTGTTAAACAGCACCAGAGTGCAAAGTGCATACTCTCTACAGAGAAACACGAAATATCCTGTCAAGCTTTATTTAAGAAGGAAAGAACATCATACATTAGGTGGAGATGAATAAATTCCTTGGTTAAATAACAAGGTAGCTGATAATTTTCACAAACAACTGTATCAAACATGTAACCAGTCCATGCCCAATAGTTCAACATATGCATAAACAGTTAGGCAATACACACTACAGAGAGACTAAAGCAAACACATCTTCCAGAGATCAAATGCTACCCAGAGCCCAATAGTTGTAGGTTTATCATTTGGAAGAGTAGTGAAGTTGAGAGTGTTCTCTTTTACCGGCGACAAAGTAGCGCGCGAAGTTGGCCTCGACGGCGGAGGGCGGAGTCGCAGGGAGGCTCCCGGCGTCCGGGGCGATGAGGGCCCGCGTCTCCTCGTCGAACGAGGCTGCCTCCCGTGGCGCCAGATCGTTGACCGGGGTCGCGCATACCGCTGCGTCTTGTCCCTCCATTCGAGCTGCGGTGGAGGAGATGTAGTCCGGTGGCAGGCGGCGGCGCGGTTTGTGCGCGCGTGGGTGGCTGCTGGAGTAGTCGACGTGATCTGGTGGGCTTGGGTTTGTAGGCCGGGCGTTCGTGTCAGCGACAGGTGGGCTGATCTGGACCGGTCCTAAGGCATGGGCTTTGAAGCTGGACGAATTCCTTTAAATAAAGTATTCTGCTCATCACTTGGCGCAAAGAAGAAAAAAAAAGCAAAAGTGGAAATGAGAGATGAGAGAGAATGACACGGAAGGGAAGGGTGAGTTGTCTCACTTTTTATTTTTCTAAAATTCGTTTTTCCAAAATTATTTTGAGGACCAATCGTCCAAATTACGAACCATTTCACTTTTCAGATCACCGCGTCGATATATTTAAAACTGAATACCATGTTAATAGTGTCAAATATAATTGACCAGTCTCTTCCATCATATCGATCTTATGGTTGAACTGGCTAGAACATGCAATTTCACATGGTATGGGTTTAAATCCTAGCCGACGCAGTATTTAAAATAAAAGCAAAAGTGGAAATGAGAGATGAGAGATAATGACACGGAAGAGAAGGGTGAGTTGTCTCACTTTTTTTCTTTTCTAAAATTCGTTTTTCCAAAAATATTTCGAGGATCGAACCATTTCACTTTTTAGATCACCGCGTCGAGATATTTAAAACTGAATACCATGTTAATGGTGTCGAATATACCATTTGCAAGCTGCTCGGATAATTTCATTATCTCCACGAGTAAGATCACGCCCTTCGTTACGAGCTTGTACACAGGCTTCTAAAGCCACTCGATTAGCTGCTGCACCAGGTGCGTTTCCCCAAGGATGTCCTAAAGTTCCTCCACCAAATTGTAATACAGAATCATCCCCAAAGATTTCGGTCAGAGCTGGCATATGCCAAACTCCTATCGAAGCTACAAGTGCAGAATTCGTACCCTTCCAATTTAGATTTGTTCTACTATGTAAATAAATTGCAAATATGGTCAAAGTAAAAAATGCCCAAGTTTCCTAATCATTTAGATGTTAATATAAACGAATCATAACTATGTAAACCTATTCCTGGCTGATGGCGTGTAACTCACACGTTCGTTGGGAACCCCAAGAGGAAGGTATGATGCGCACAGCAGCAAGTTTTCCCTCAGAAAGAAACCAAGGTTTATCGAACCAGGAGGAGCCAAGAAGCACGTTGAAGGTTGATGGTGGCGAAATGTGATGCGGCGCAACACCAGGGATTCCGGCGCCAACGTGGAACCTGCACAACACAACCAAAGTACTTTGCCCCAACGAAACGAGTGAGGTTGTCAATCTCACCGGCTTGTCTGTAACAAAGGATTAACCGTATTGTGTGGAAGATGATTGTTTGCGAAGTAAACGAGTAAAACAAATATTGCGATAGATTGTATGCGATGTAAAGAATAGGACCGGGGTCCACAGTTCACTAGAGGTGTCTCTCCCATAAGATTAAAGCATGTTGGGTGAACAAATTACAGTCGGGCAATTGACAAATAGAAAAGGGCATAACAATGCATATACATGATATGATAAATATAGTGAGATTTAATTGGGCATTACGACAAAGTACATAGACCGCCATCCAGCATGCATCTATGCCTAAAAAGTCCACCTTCAGGTTATCATCCGAACCCCTTCCAGTATTAAGTTGCAAGCAACATACAATTGCATTAAGTATGGTGCATAATGTAATCAACAACTACATCCTTAGACATAGCATCAATGTTTTATCCCTAGTGGCAACAACACATCCACAACCTTAGAACTTTCGTCACACTGTCCTGCATTTAATGGAGGCATGAACCCACTATCGAGCATAAATACTCCCTCTTGGAGTTAAGAGCAAAAACTTGGCCGAGCCTCTACTAATAACGGAGAGCATGCAAGATCATAAACAACACATAAGTAATAGATTGATAATCACCATAACATAGTATTCTCTATCCATCGGATCCCGACAAACACAACATATAGTATTACGGATAGATGATCTTGATCATGTTAGGCAGCTCACAAGATCCGACAATGAAGCACATAAGGAGAAGACGACCATCTAGCTACTCGCTATGGACCCATAGTCCAGGGGTGAACTACTCACTCATCACTCCGGAGGCGATCATGGCGATGAAGAGTCCTCCGGGAGATGATTCCCCTCTCCGGCAGGGTGCCGGAGGCGATCTCCTGAATCCCCCGAGATGGGATTCGCGGCGGCAGCGTCTCAGTAAGGTTTTCCGTATCGTGGCTCTCGATACAGAGGGTTTCGCGACGAAGACTTTAAGTAGGCGGAAGGGCAACGCGGGGGGCCACACGAGGGCCCCACACACCAGGGCCGCGCGGGCCAAGGCCAGGCCGTGCCGCCCTAGTGTGGCGGCGCCTCGTGGCCCCACTTCCTTTCCCCTCCGGTCTTCTGGAAGCTTCGTGCAAAAATAGGACCCTGGGCGTTGATTTCGTCCAATTCCGAGAATATTTCCTTACTAGGATTTCTGAAACCAAAAACAGCAGAAAACAAGAATCGGCTCTTCGGCATCTTGTTAATAGGTTAGTGCCGGAAAATGCGTAAATACGACATATAATGTGTATAAAACATGTAGATATCATCAATAATGTAGCATGGAACATAAGAAATTATCGATACGTCGGAGACGTATCAGCATCCCCAAGCTTAGTTACGCTCGTCCCGAGCGAGGTAAACGATAACAAGGATAATTTCTGGAGTGACATGCCATCATAATCTTGATCATACTATTGTCAACATATGTAATGAATGCAGCGATCAAAACAATGGTAATGACATGAGTAAACAAATGAATCATAAAGCAAAGACTTTTCATGAATAGTACTTCAAGACAAGCATCAATAAGTCTTGCATAAGAGTTAACTCATAAAGCAATAAATCAAAGTAAAGGTATTGAAGCAACACAAAGGAAGATTAAGTTTCAAGCAGGTTGCTTTCAACTTATAACATGTATATCTCATGGATAGTGTCAATATAAAGTAATATAACAAGTGCAATATGCAAGTATGTAGGAATCAATGCACAGTTCACACAAGTGTTTGCTTCTTAAGGTGGAGAGAGATAGGAAAAACTGACTCAACATAAAAGTAAAAGAAAGGTCCTTCAAAGAGGAAAGCATCGATTGCTATATTTGTGCTAGAGCTTTTATTTTGAAAACATGAAACAATTTTGTCAACGGTAGTAATAAAGCATATGAGTTATGTAAATTATATCTTACAAGTTGCAAGCCTCATGCATAGTATACTAATAGTGCCCGCATCTTGTCCTAATCAGCTTGGACTACCGGATCATCGCAATACACATGTTTCAACCAAGTGTCACAAAGGGGTACCTCCATGCCGCCTGTACAAAGGTCTAAGGAGAAAGCTCGCATTTTGGATTTCTCGCTTTTGATTATTCTCAACTTAGACATCCATACCGGGACAACATGGACAACAGATAATGGACTCCTCTTTAATGCATAAGCATGTGGCAACAATTAGTGTTCTCATATGAATTGAGGATATATGTCCAAAACTGAAACTTCCACCATGATTCATGGCTTTAGTTAGCGGCCCAATGTTCTTCTCTAACAATATGCATGCTCCAACCATTAAGGTGGTAGATCTCTCTTACTTCGGACAAGACGGACATGCATAGCAACTCACATGATATTCAACAAAGAGTAGTTGATGGCGTCCCCGAAGCATGGTTATCGCACAACAAGCAACTTAATAAGAGATAAAGTGCATAAATACATATTCAATACCACAATAGTTTTTAAGGCTATTTTGTCCCATGAGCTATATATTGCAAAGGTGAATGATGGAATTTTAAAGGTAGCACTCAAGAAATTTACTTTGGAATGGCGGAGAAATACCATGTAGTAGGTAGGTATGGTGGACACAAATGGCATAGTGGTTGGCTCAAGGATTTTGGATGCATGAGAAGTATTCCCTCTCGATACAAGGTTTAGGCTAGCAAGGTTATTTGAAGCAAACTCAAGGATGAACCGGTGCAGCAAAACTCACATAAAAGACATATTGTAAACATTATAAGACTCTACACCGTCTTCCTTGTTGTTCAAAACTCAATACTAGAAATTATCTAGACCTTAGAGAGACCAAATATGCAAACCAAATTTTAGCAAGCTCTATGTATTTCTTCATTAATGGGTGCAAAGTATATGATGCAAGAGCTTAAACATGAGCACAACAATTGCCAAGTATCACATTACCCAAGACATTTTAGAATTACTACATGTAGTGTTTCCCGATTCCAACCGTATAACAATTTAACGAAGAAGTTTCAACCTTCGCCTTGAACATTATGAGTAAAGCCTAAGGACATATTTGTCCATATGCAACAGCGGAGCGTGTCTCTCTCCCACATAGTGAATGCTAGGAACCATTTTATTCAAACAAAAACAAAAACAAAACAAACCGACGCTCCAAGTAAAGAACATAAGATGTGACTGAATAAAAATATAGTTTTAGGGGAGGAACCTGATGATGTTGTCGATGAAGAAGGGGATGCCTTGGGCATCCCCAAGCTTAGACGCTTGAGTCTTCTTAAAATATGCAGGGATGAACCACGGGGGCATCCCCAAGCTTAGAGCTTTCACTCCTCTTGATCATAGTATATCATACTCCTCTCTTGACCCTTGAAAATTTCCTTCACACCAAACTTCAAGCAAACTCATTAGAGGGTTAGTGCACAATTAAAAATTCACATATTCAGAGGTGACACAATCATTCTTAACACTTCTGGACATTGCACAAAGCTACTCGGACATTAATGGATCAAAGGAATTCATCCAACATAGCAAATACGGCAATGCGAAATAAAAGGCAGAATCTGTCAAAAACAGAACGGTCCGTAAAGACGAACCTGAAAGGGGCACTAGACTTGCTCAAATGGAAAAACTCAAAACTAATGAAAGTTGCGTACATATCTGAGGATCACGCTCGTAATTTTGCAGATTTGTTTGAATTTTCTACAGAGACTTATGCCAGAATTCGTGACAGACAGCAATGCTGATTCTGCGCAGCGATCCCAAATATAACATCAACTTTAGCATAGAAACTTTACTTGGCACAAAAATATGAGAAGGAGAGGTTGCTACAGTAGTAAACAACTTCCAAGACTCAACAAAACAAAAATTTCTGTAGTAAAATAAACACATGGGTTATCTTCCAAGAAGTTCTTTCTTTATAGCCATTAAGATGGGCTCAGTAATAAGAGTTGATGCAAAAGAGAGCATCAAGAAGCAAATTCAAAACACATTTAAGCCTAACCCACTTCCTATGAAAAGGAATCTTGTACACAAATAGATTCATGAAGAACAAAGTGGCAAGCATAGAAAAGCAACACAAGTGCAATTTAAAGATTCTCAACATAAAGAGGGGAAACTTAATATTATTAAGATGCATATAACCATGTTTCCCTCTCTCATAATAACTTTCAGTAGCATCATGAACAAACTCAACAATATAACTATCACATACAACATTCTTGTCATGAGCTACATGCATAAAATTATTACTCTCCACATAAGCATAATCAATTTTATTAGTTGTAGTGGGAGCAAATTCAATAAAATAGCTATCATTATTATTCTCATCACCATAATCATCATACATAGGAGGCATATTGTAATCATAATTAATTTTCTCCTCAATAGTAGGTGGGCTGAAAATATCATATTCATCATTGCAAGCATCATATATAGGAGGTAAAGTATCATCAAAGTAAATTTTCTCCTCCATGCTTGGGGGACTAAAAATATCACAACCAGCTTCCCCAAGATTAAATTCTTCCATAGCTTTAGCAATAATGGTGTTCAAAGAGTTCATGCTAATAACCTTGCTACAACTATTTTGCAAACAAAGTTTCATGGGTTTTTTAATTTTCTCTTCAAACACATCATGTCCTAATTCAAGATAAATTTCATAAAGATCTCTAATTTTTTTGTTGTTTTCCTAATTCAAGAGCTTGATGGCGTGTAACTCACACGTTCGTTGGGAACCCCGAGAGGAAGGTATGATGCGCACAGCAGCAAGTTTTCCCTCAGAAAGAAACCAAGGTTTATCGAACCAGGAGGAGCCAAGAAGCACGTTGAAGGTTGATGGTGGCGAAATGTGATGCGGCGCAACACCGGGGATTCGGCGCCAACGTGGAACCTGCACAACACAACCAAAGTACTTTGCCCCAACGAAACAGCGAGGTTGTCAATCTCACCGGCTTGCTGTAACAAAGGATTAACCGTATTGTGTGGAAGATGATTGTTTGCGAAGTAAACAGTAAAACAAATATTGCAGTAGATTGTATGCGATGTAAAGAATAGGACCGGGGTCCACAGTTCACTAGAGGTGTCTCTCCCATAAGATTAAAGCATGTTGGGTGAACAAATTACAGTCGGGCAATTGACAAATAGAAAAGGGCATAACAATGCATATACATGATATGATAAATATAGTGAGATTTAATTGGGCATTACGACAAAGTACATAGACCGCCATCCAGCATGCATCTATGCCTAAAAGTCCACCTTCAGGTTATCATCCGAACCCCTTCCGAGTATTAAGTTGCAAGCAACAGGACAATTGCATTAAGTATGGTGCGTAATGTAATCAACAAATACATCCTTAGACATAGCATCAATGTTTTATCCCTAGTGGCAACAGCACATCCACAACCTTAGAACTTTCTCGTCACTCGTCCCGCATTTAATGGAGGCATGAACCCACTATCGAGCATAAATACTCCCTCTTGGAGTTAAGAGCAAAAACTTGGCCGGAGCCTCTACTAATAACGGAGAGCATGCAAGATCATAAACAACACATAAGTAATAGATTGATAATCACCATAACATAGTATTCTCTATCCATCGGATCCCGACAAACACAACATATAGTATTACAGTATAGATGATCTTGATCATGTTAGGCAGCTCACAAGATCCGACAATGAAGCACATAAGGAGAAGACGACCATCTAGCTACTGCTATGGACCCATAGTCCAGGGGTGAACTACTCACTCATCACTCCGGAGGCGATCATGTCGATGAAGAGTCCTCCGGGAGATGATTCCCCTCTCCGGCAGGGTGCCGGAGGCGATCTCCTGAATCCCCCGAGATGGGATTCGCGGCGGCGGCGTCTCAGTAAGGTTTTCCGTATCGTGGCTCTCGGTACAGAGGGTTTCGCGACGATGAGAGCCATGAAAAGCAAGATCCCGAAAAAGAAAACAGAAACCAATTAGTTTATGTTTGTTCAAAATTACAAAAGAGAACATAACAATTTTTTTATTTTTGCAAGCCAATTGCTCTTTTAATCGAATGATTACCCAACAGGTAAAAAGAGCTTTTGTTTCCTCTCAAAGAGATAGAGGTAGGCAAAAAAGAGATTTTCGTCGTTTGTGGATCACTCGGATAAACGGTGACTCCGCCGGTTAATGGTTAATAGAAAACATCTTTTCCTACTTCCTCCCTAGGGTCTGCTAGCTAGAAGTGGCAGTGACTACTTGAGGTGAGCTATTTTACAGATGAGCATTTGCATTTAGGATTTTACTTTTAGGACATAGTTATCACTACCTTGCTTGTAGTCAAATGACTACCTCTAGTTCTTATCTAGAGATATGACAACTGTGGTTTTTAGATGGGTCAAGGTGATAGTGGAAAGGAAAGTGTTTTTGGGTTGTACCAAGTCTGAAACCGAATGGATTTATTTTTTGTCCCATATTTTTCCATTCTATATTTTTTTACTGGGAATCGGAATCTTAGATGAATCTAAAGGTTATTTAGATTTATTTATTTCTTTACGGGCAATATCGTATTCGTCTTCAAGAAAAACAGAAATTACGTTTTCATTATGGTCGGACAGAACGACAATTACTTAGATATGTACATATAGCTGGAAAAACAAAATGGTCAACGTGCCAGGTTTTATTACAATTCTTGAAATGTGTTTGGATAATATCCTTTTTCGATTGGGTATGGCCTCGGGAAGGATGAATCGCTCCCGAAAAGGAGTCTATTGATTCTCTTCCAATTGGTTGGATCGTAGGGGGCGATGATTTACTTCACGGGCGAGGTATTTTCTTTTTTAAAAAGAAAAATAGATTTCATTGAAGTAATAAAACTATTCCAATTTGAATAATTGTTGAGAAAGAATGAGTTATATCCCTTTCTCGTCCCACCGAGAAAGATAATTAATGAATCCTAAAGCAAAGGGGCGAGAAACTCAAGGCATCGGAAGGGGAGCGTTCCTCCTTAGAGGGAAGCAACCGCGAAAGCGGGGGTCGACGAAGCGGAAGCGAGAATGTCGGTCATACCCAGAACTCTGATTAAGAAAAAGATGGAACTTTGTAGCTGAATATAGACGCCTCCCCCCCCCCCCACACACACACAGACAAAAGTAAGTAAACAGGAATTAATTCTATCTCCCACATGATAAAAAGAAGTAAAAGATCTCGCGATGAAAATAATCCTATTGCCTAGTCTCTTTCATCATATCGGTCTTATGGTTGAACTGGCTGGAGCATTCAATTTCACATGGCATCAGATCTACAAGGTCTAGGTTCAAATTCTAGCCAACGCAGTATTTAAAATAAATATTTGCGGCCTCTCTAAAAAAAATCCAACGATACATGTCAAAGACCTGGGCGAGATCTTAAAAAAAGCTCACCGGCCTAGACGAGAGGGGAGGTGTTAAATATAATTGCCTAGTCTCTTTCATCAGATCAGATTTATGCAATTCCACAATAGATTTGAAGAAACTTTTTTTTAACTCTAAAACTAGTATGGTTGTACTCGGGGTTTATACGTAATTGTATTTGGATTTTCACTAAGTTGTACTCATACTTCATTATACTCTAAGGGTTTCACTAGGAGGTTACTTGTACTTCGGTTTTTTTGGTTTTTCATTGAGTTATACTCGTTATTCGGTGTACTTGAATTTGTATGTAACTGTATTTATGTTTTGTATGTAACTGTACTTGGTTTTCACTGAGTTGTACTCCTACTTCGGTGCAATTGTATTTTTTTATATCACCGAGTTATACTCGTACTTCGTAATACTCGGATGTATTTGTAACTACACTCGGCTATTGTACACAATTGTACTGCAGGGTACTTTGGATTTTAGTATACTCGGATTTATTAAGGACGTATTAGTGCTCGGAGTAGATAGGCAGATGTGCAATGATCGTAGTACTTCTTTTTAGTAGTCTTAGAACTGCCTACTAAGGAAGACCATGTGGTAAAGCTGACGATTATTAGCGATAGCGCCGATCGATTGCATATACTAGATTTAAATGTGCGCCTTGGCGTACGATCCTGTGAAATTAGGGCCAAATTACAGGTAGTATAATAATGATAAAAATTACGTAGCTAAATGATAATATATTTTTAACTTTTACAAAACAAAATCAATCAAGGTGAAATTGAGATAACAAAATCACGAAGTAGCAAACTCTTATATACTACCACAAAAATAGAGGAATGTATTAAACATTTATATGAACTGATGGTGTAATAGTGAGAAGTAAGTCTTATCAATCCACACACCACCCAAACTTTCACATAGTCAATCACTGGGTAAAATATTATGTGTATTAGTAGTATCACGACATGTCTTTACAATACAAACCATATGAAAATATAATGTACCTCTAATCCTTTTTATCTAAACAATAATTTAATAGCACTCTCAAGAGGCAGCCGTCTAACATAATTACTTTTAAAGTCATCATGAGAGAGGGCCCAACAGTGTAAAGTATGAGATAAGTTGTTCCGTGAGAGCTACTCAAAATGTTCACAACACAACAAAAATATCATAACAATAGATCAAAAGTGGACCTGATTTTAGAACCGAGAAGCCATTGAAAACAGTTTCATGTCTACACACATCAGACATGATTCAAATTCAAACACTTCATGTCTAGGATTTGGGAGCTGCAGGGGAGGGACGACTTAGGGGAGAAATCACAGAGGACGGAGGGAGGAAGAATGGCGAGGAAGAGGAAGCACGAAAAAGGAGGGGCCTACCCGCGCCACCGCTGGGGTGTGCCTGTGGCTGGGCCTCTTCTCGCGCCATTCCTGCTCGCGCGGAGCAGCACGAGCGAAAGGTCTGCAGCCCGACCTCGTTTGCCGAAGAAGACGGGGACAACGCCGAGCTCTGGGCTAGGGACACCGACGATTGGGAGAGGAGGATGTGCGCGGCAACGGCGGCCTCCGCCTCAAGAGCTCGCTGGCGACCGAGCTCCGGGCGAGGCGCCCTCCCCGCTCGCCTCCTTGTCGTGTACGACGGCGGCGGCCTCCGCCTCAAGCGCTCGTTGGCGACCAGAGCTCCGAGGCGAGAGAATCGCGAGAGGAGTGAGGGGATTGTGAGAGCGCACTTCGATTGGGCAAGGCGGCTAGGGTTTCCGTCAGTCGATCTCGTTTTTATATGGCAGGTGCGAAAGACTGAAAATACCCCTACGGGTGGAGATCCATTGCCCAACTCCAGTGCGCACCGACAGAGATTCCAGCCGCAGTGGCTAACATGCGGGGCCAGCAAAGGTGGGGCCCATATGTAGCCGGAGGCGGGTAACAATCGGCCATTGCATGGGGTTAGCTAGTGAGAGGAGAGCGAGGCGCCCTCCCCGCTCGCCTCCTTGTCGTGCACGACAGCGGCGGCCTCCGCCTCAAGCGCTCGTTGGCAACCGAGCTCCGAGGCAAGAGAATCGCGAGAGGAGTGAGGGGATTGTGAGAGCGCACATCGATTGGGCAAGGCGGCTAGGGTTTCCGTCAGTCGATCTCGTTTTTATTTGGCAGGTGCGAAAGACTGAAAATACCCCTACGGGTGGAGATCCACTGCCCAACTCCAGTGCGCACCGACAGAGATTCCAGCCGCAATGGCTAACATGTGGGGAAGGCAAAGGTGGGGCCCATATGTAGCCGGAGGCGGGTAACAATCGGCCATTGCATGGGGTTAGCTAGTGAGAGGAGAGCGAGGCGCCCTCCCCGCTCGCCTCCTTGTCGTGCACGACAGCGGTGGCCTTCGCCTCAAGCGCTCGTTGGCGACCGAGCTCCGAGGCGAGAGAATCGCAGAGGAGTGAGGGGATTGTGAGAGCGCACATCGATTGGCCAAGGCGGCTAGGGTTTCCATCAGTCGATCTCATTTTTATATGGCAGGTGCGAAAGACTGAAAATACCCCTACGGGTGGAGATCCACTGCCCAACTCTAGTGCGCACCGACAGAGATTCCAGCCGCAGTGGCTAACATGCGGGGCCGGCAAAGGTGGGGCCCATATCTAGCCGGAGGCGGGCAACAATCGGCCATTGCATGGGGTTAGCTAGTGAGAGGAGAGCGAGGCGCCCTCCCCGCTCGCCTCCTTGTCGTGCACGACATCGGCGGCCTCCGCCTCAAGCGCTCATTGGCGACCGAGCTCCGAGGCGAGAGAATCGCAGAGGAGTGAGGGGATTGTGAGAGCGCACATCGATTGGGCAAGGCGGCTAGGGTTTCCGTCAGTCGATCTCGTTTTTATATGGTAGGTGCGAAAGGTCGAAAATACCCCTACGGGTGGAGATCCACTGCCCAACTCCAGTGCGCACCGACAGAGATTTCAGCCGCAGTGGCTAGCATGTGGGGCCGGCAAAGGTGGGACCCATATGTAGCCGGAGGCGGGTAACAATCGGTCATTGCATGGGGTTAGCTAGTGAGAGGAGTGCACAAAACGAACGGCCGAGATGCACCGATGAAAAGATCTGACGGTCCACGTGCTCAAATCGTTGTGAGGCCCCCTATAGGAGGCATCTATTATACCTTTAGATACATGTGCTAGAGTTAGCTAGGAGGGATGGATGCATGCGACGGCGCGCCGCGCAGGTTGGCAGGAACTCTCTCCTGCCTATTTTATATTGCTCATAATTTTTTGTGCAAGTTAAGTTGTGCAATTTTTAACTAAAAATATAGATAATAATACAAAGATATACTATGACAAATGCATATAATATGAAAATACATTTCATGACAATTCTAAAAATATGATTCTTTTGTTATTAATATGGATGATAAAACTTTACGAAGCTTAACTTTGACCAAACCTTATATGCAACATTTTTTAGGCAGAAGGGAGTACGTGGCCTCTAGCATGTGTCATCCAGCCGCTGGTCCAACTTCTCTTTAAGAAATTCCTTCTCTAGCGAATTCAGGCCGTAGGCATACATTATCTGTATTCATAAACATAATAATATAAAGTTGGTACACATACAAGTAACAAAACACAAGGAAAATACAAACGGTTGTGCTGCTGCAAACGACCATCGCCACAACTACCAAGCACACACATCCTTCTCTGTCGCCGGAGAAGAAGAGCACCAACAGTTGGTACATTCATTGACGTTGAACAAACCCCTAGCCATAATGTGTTAATGAGCCGCGATAGCCACCAGTCCCGTAAGACTGGATCTAGCCCGATAAGGAACATCGACCGAAGGAGCCCCCGAGCCTCTTCGGCACCGGATCCATGGCCAGCGCCACCCCGCCCTTCAGGCGGCCGGATCCTCACCATTATTCTCAGACACGCAATAGTCAAGACCGCCGCACTGCAAGAACAACCCGTCTCTGCTGCCACGCCACGATACAACGTTAGATCGAAGTCATTCCAATAGCTTGGACTCCACAAGGCTCTCGTCGGGATCAGCAACACCTCCGCCAAGTAGGGGCATGGACTGAAAAACCATTATTCCTAAAACACCATCAACATCTGCCCCACCGCTGAAGGAGGAATCTCAAAAACCAGCAATCGTGCTTCAGCCGGAAGCAGGGGTTGAACTCTCTCACGCCATGAAGGATTTCCATGAGCAAGCCCTCGCTCATCCTACATCGCCGCAAAAAACTGTTGGCGTGTGTTGCAGTATCAGAGAAGTAGTCGTAGTACAACATCATATGACCCTCCAACCTCTGTCGGAGCTTCGACTTACTTCTTCCCGGCCTTGAACCTCCATGGTGCGACCTCTTCTTCTTATCCTCGGCGTCATCAAACATTTTTTGAAGGCAAGTGATGATCACGAACTGCTCCCGAACGTCGTCAACGTAGGCTGCATCGTCGTCCATGATTTGTTGGATCATTTCCTTATCGCTATCCATGTCTAGAGGCAAAAAAAAAAAGGATTAGAAATCATCGGTAGCAATGGAGGCAACAAACAGCGACCGGTGTCGCCTACCAGACAAACGATCGAACACCTTTTGTGCGCAGTGGAGGGGGGCACTACAGGAAAAACAGGCGTTGCCGTGCAGCACATCATTGCCGTGAGGTGCTGCACGGCAAAGAAATCTTTGCCGTGCGCCGCGAGTTGTACCCACGGCAAAGAAAAAACGCACGGCAAAGTCTTAGCGCGGCGCACGGCAAAGATTCGGTTCACGGCAAAGTCAGCAGCGCCGCACGGCAAAGTATCATCGCACGGCAAAGTCCCTCGAAAGCCCACGGCAAAGAAGCAAGCACGGCAAAGAGCATAAGAGCCTCACGGCAAAGAAAACCTGGTCGGCAAAGGGGCTGGGACGTTGCCGTGGGCCTCCCTTTGCCGTGAGGCCGGGCAAAAGTGCACGGCAAAGCCTCCTTTGCCGTGCGATTTCTTCTTTGCCGTGCGCCGTCATTCATTTTATTTGTTTTCTATTTTATTTCATCTAATACTTATATTTTTTTATTAGTTTTACTTTTTGATGACTATTTATTAGTGTTACTTATGACAATGTGCAATACAAAATTAGTCTCCATGCTCATCCCCCACAAATATCAGGGTTCCGGTGCTCCGGGACCGTCCCCCTCCTTCCCCCAAAACGGCGGGACGGCGGGTCTACCCCGTTGATTTCTCGCGCGAGGGTGCACAATGTACTTTTTCATTCTCTTAGGTTTGTTAGGGTAGGTTTTAGGTCCAGTTGCAAGTTTTGGTTGCATTTCGGTGCTCCGGGGTCATTCCCCCTAAAACGGTGTCGTGGGCCCCGATGGTCTACTCCCTAGATTTCTCGCGCGAGGTTCACAATATACCTTTTCATAGGTTTAGGTTTGTTTAGTCCATGGACATATGGAAAACCATGTGTGGCACCCTTGGCACAGTCAGCCCCCGATATACCCGCGGCGGGACACTTCAGCGTACACGTCCGGGAATCATTAGTGTTATCGCCCGAAGGTGGTATGTCGACGGGATCCATGCCATGCACCATTTGGTGAATCACACCTTGCATCACACTTTGACACATATCATAGGTCCACATGCAAGGTTTGGTGGGGTTCGGTGCTCGGCGGTCGTTCTCCCCTCCTCCCCCAAAACAGCGGAACGCGTGCCCGCGGGTCTACCCCCTAGATTTCTCCGCGCAGGTTGCACCAATGTAACTTTTCATTCTTTTAGGTTTGTTTAGTCCATATACACATGGAGAACCAAAGATGTGGCACCCTTTGGCACATATACCCGCAGCTAGAGCCATTATCACACGATCGACGGTGCGGTGATCTACTCGGTTAGGTTAGGTGTAGGGTTAGGGCTAGGGTTTAGGGCTAGGGCTAGGGTTTAGGTTAAAGGGTAAGTATTTATGGTTAGGTATAGGTTTAGGTTTAGGGTTAGGGTTAGGGTTTATGATGCATGGTTCACGACTCGCGTCGTGGTTTAGGGATTTCAGGGGGTTTAGGGCTCGAAGCCTCCCGTTTAGGGTTTAGGGTTTAGGAGCTACTTTGCACCATTACACCTTGCACCACACTTTGACACATATCATAGGTCCACATGCAAGGTTTGGTGGGGTTCCGGTGCTCCGGCGGTCGTTCTCCCCTCCTCCTCCCCAAAACAGCGGAACGCGTGCCCCGGCGGGTCTACCCCCCTAGATTTCTCCGCGCGAGGGTGCACCAATGTAACTTTTCATTCTTTTAGGTTTGTTTAGTACATATACACATGGAGAACCAAGATTGGGACCCTTTGGCACATATACCCGCAGCTAGAGCCATTATCACACGATCGACGGTGTGCTCGATCTATCGGTTAGGGTTAGGTGTAGGGTTAGGGCTAGGGTTTAGGGGCTAGGGCTAGGGTTTAGTTTAAAGGGTAAGTATTCATGGTTAGGTATAGGTTTAGGGTTTAGGGTTAGGGTTAGGGTTTATGATGCATGGTTCTGCAGCTCCGCGTCGTGGTTTAGGGATTTAGAGGGGTTTAGGGCTCAAGCCTCCCGAGCTTAGGGTTTAGGGTTTAGGGGAGCTACTTTTGCACCATTACACCTTGCACCACACTTTGACACATATCATAGGTCCACATGCAAGGTTTGGTGGGGTTCCGGTGCTCCGGCGGTCGTTCTCCCCCTCCTCCCCCCCAAAACAGCGGAACGTGTGCCCCGGCGGGTCTACCCCCCTAGATTTCTCCGCGCAGGGTGCACCAATGTAACTTTTCATTCTTTTAGGTTTGTTTAGTACATATACACATGGAGAACCAAGATTGGGACCCTTTGGCACATATACCCGCAGCCTAGAGCCATTATCACACGATCGACGGTGTGCCTGATCTACTGGTTAGGGTTAGGTGTAGGGTTAGGGCTAGGGTTTAGGGGCTAGGGCTAGGGTTTAGTTTAAAGGTAAGTATTCATGGTTAGGTATAGGTTTAGGGTTTAGGGTTAGGGTTAGGGTTTATGATGCATGGTTCTGCGACTCCGCGTCGTGGTTTAGGGATTTAGAGGGGTTTAGGGCTCAAGCCTCCCCGAGTTTAGGGTTTAGGGTTTAGGGGAGCTACTTTTGCACCATTAGACCTTGCACCACACTTTGACACATATCATAGGTCCACATGCAAGGTTTGGTGGGGTTCCGGTGCTCCGGCGGTCGTTATCCCCCTCCTCCCCCAAAACAGCGGAACGCGTGCCCCGGCGGGTCTACCCCCCTAGATTTCTCCGCGCGAGGGTGCACCAATGTAACTTTTCATAGGTTTAGGTTTGTTTAGTCCATATACACATGGAAAACCATGTGTGGCACCCTTTGGAACATATACCCGCAGCTAGAGCCATTATCACACGATCGACGGTGTGCCTGATCTACTGGTTAGGGTTAGGTGTAGGGTTAGGGCTAGGGTTTAGGGGCTAGGGCTAGGGTTTAGGTTAAAGGGTAAGTATTTATGGTTAGGTATAGGTTTAGGGTTTAGGGTTAGGGTTAGGGTTTATGATGCATGGTTCTGCAGCTCCACGGCCGTGGTTTAGGGATTTAGAGGGGTTTAGGGCTCGAAGACTCCCCGAGCTTAGGGTTTAGGGTTTAGGGGAGCTACTTTTGCACCATTAGACCTTGCACCACACTTTGACACATATCATAGGTCCACATGCAAGGTTTGGTGGGGTTCCGGTGCTCCGGCGGTCGTTATCCCCCTCCTCCCCCAAAACAGCGGAACGTGTGCCCGGCGGGTCTACCCCCTAGATTTCTCCGCGCGAGGGTGCACCAATGTAACTTTTCATAGGTTTAGGTTTGTTTAGTCCATGGACATATGGAAAACCATGTGTGGCACCCTTTGGCACAGTCTAGCCCCCGATATACCCGCGCGGGACACTTCGGCCGTACACGTCCGGGAATCCGTTAAGTGTTATCGCCCGAAGGTGAGGAATGTCGGACCGGGGATCCATGCCATGCACCATTTTGTGAATCACACCTTGCATCACACTTTGACACATAGAATAGGTCCACATGCAAGGTTTGGTGGGGTTCCGGTGCTCGGCGGTCGTTATCCCCTCCTCCCCCCAAAACGGCGGAACGTGTGCCCCGGCGGGTCTACCCCCTAGATTTCTCCGCGCGAGGGTGCACCAATGTAACTTTTCATTCCTTTATGTTTGTTTAGTACATATACACATGGAGAACCAAAGATTGGGACCCTTTGGCACATATACCAGCAGCTAGAGCCATTATCACACGATCGACGGTGTGCCTGGTCTACTGGTTAGGGTTAGGTGTAGGGTTAGGGCTAGGGTTTAGGGGCTAGGGCTAGGGTTTAGGTTAAAGGGTAATTATTTATTGTTAGGTTTAGGTTTAGGGTTTAGGGTTAGGGTTAGGGTTTATGATGCATGGTTCAGCAGCTCCGCGTCGTGGTTTAGGGATTTAGAGGGGTTTAGGGCTCGAAGCCTCCCGGTTTAGGGTTTAGGGTTTAGGGGAGCTACTTTTGCACCATTAGACCTTGCACCACACTTTGACACATATCATAGGTCCACATGCAAGGTTTGGTGGGGTTCCGGTGCTCCGGCGGTCGTTATCCCCCTCCTCCCCCCAAAACGCGGGAACGTGTGCCCCGGCGGGTCTACCCCCCTAGATTTCTCCGCGCGAGGGTGCAACTATGTACATTTTCATTCTTTTAGGTAAGGATTTATGGTTAGGTATAGGTTTAGGGTTTAGGGTTAGGGTTAGGGTTTATGATGCATGGTTTTGCAGCTCCGGTGTGTCAGCTCCGGTGTTTCAGCACGCATAGTCACTGACTACTGCATGCCGGCCTGGCATGACAGGATACGATCTACTGAGGAGGGTCAAGGTAAAGATATTTGCATAGCCTTTATTCTTGCTCTGCTAATTTGAGCATGCATTCATTCATTTCATAGCATGGTACACATTTTCCTCCTTCTCTTCACGATCGAGTCTTATTTACGGCTTTCTCTCAAGTTAGTAGTTGTATTCTATATATGTAACCTCCTACAATGGTTTTGAGTGAACCAAAGCATACTATCTAGCCTCAAATACCTTATATCAATGTCAGCACTAAAGGGTACAAAATCATCGTAGCAACCTTATAAATGAAATGATAAAAATAAAAAAAAAATCGTTGCCGTGCGCAGGCGCACGGCAGAAGCTCCGCCGCACGGCAAAGGCCGGCCTGCGCACGGCAAAGGGGCGCCGCACGGCAAAGGCGCTTTGCCGCACGGCAAAGAACCCCGCACGGCAACGATTGCGGATAAGAAAACCTGGTCGGGACGCGCCTGAGCCACAAAAACGCGCGCCCTCTCTCGTCCCCCTTCTCTGCGTCGTCCGCCGCCTCGTCCGCCGCCTCGCCCGCCGCCTCGCCGCCGCCTCGCCCGCCGCCTCGCCCGCGGCCTCGTCCATCCACCTCGCCGCCTCGCCCGCCTAGACCCCATCCACCTCGCTCGCCGCCTCGCCCGCGCGCCCCGCGCGCACACCGCCCCTCCCAGCCGTCGCAGCCGCCACCGCCACCTCCCGCCACCGGCCGCCCTCGTCCCTCGCTGCTCGCCCCCGAGCTCGCCCGTGGCCTCGCCTCTTCTACTCGCCCCGACCCGCCTGCCCCGTCCGCCGTCGCCGCCTCGGCCGGTCTCCCGCGCGAGAGTATGGCTCCCCGGCCTTCTCTTTTTTTTTGCCTATTTTTGCCTATCTTTGGATTGAGGGTCGAGCAGCGAGAATGGTGTGGTCTGCTGCGTGCGCAGCATCTGATATTGAGAAGAGAGAAGAGAATAGAGAGATTTAGTATGCGGACAATTGTGTTATATTAATTCGGTAGTTGCAAGAAATTAATATGCTCGCGAGATTTAGTATCATGGCAAAGTTTTAAATCGAGAGAGTCTGAGCGATGAGACATCCAAATCGAATATCTAATAGGAGTATATATATTTTCCGTAGCAACGCACGGGTATTGTGCTAGTTGATATAGGGTAGTTATAAAATAATTAGCATGCAAATAGGAGGGAGTGGTGCTAGTCGATGATAGCCGAACGGGGGTTAATAGAAAGTTAGAGTTGTGGAGGCGATGTTGTATGTCGCGGAGTGTTGGCCAACGAAGAGACGACATATGAAGTGTTGGATTGGTTGATGCGTAAGAAGTAATACGAGGCGTTGGAGTGGGGAGACTTGAGATTGCTTTGCAGCTTGGATGCTTCCGTCCTATCCTATCCCATATGAAGCGATAGAAATCAACCAATGACTATTTTTAAAAAGTCGTGTTCACTTGCATGACTATTTTATTTCCTCGGTATGCAGGTGATGCTTCGAGGTGGACACGGGGGGCAGCGTCGCAGGGGTGTTTGACGGGGGGCAGCGTCCCGGATCTTCTTCGGCGATTCTCTCACGCGTCTAGGGTATAAATCTCCCTCCCACCTTTACATGTACCTAGGTTTTCTTTTTGTCTAGATCACCAAGTCCGTCGCGATACCTAGGCGTCTCTTCCCGACCGTAAGGGTTACGCGGATAAATATGCATTAGTGGTCTCGCATATTATGAACCGTAACTCTTACGGCATTTATCGGGACAGCCGGCGGATGCGTAGTTGGGTACGTTCTCCCAGCTCTACCCCGATCCGAGACAGGATTTCGGTAGCGCCTCCCCGTTGTTCTCCGGATGCACACCCTCTCGGCTTTTTTGCCGAGACGTGTATCCGGGAGAGCAGCGGGAGGTGCTGCCGAAATTTCCGTCTCGGATCGGGTAGAGCTGGGAGAACGTACTCAATCTACGGATCCGGCGGCTGCTAGGAGCCCACCTAGTAGAGTTTCGGTGTTGATGCACGCGTAAAAAATAAAGATATGATGCATTTATTTCCTATTTGATATATAAATGCTATGTTCGTCCGTTTTGTTGCTGATTAGAGGATGGATAATCGTGGCTGGATGTACGATGGCGTGAATCGGTCGGTGCAACTATACCGATGAATGGGGAGAAAAGACCGAGCAGTTTGTGGATAGGGCGTTTGCCATCCCTACCGACCTATAAGTGTTTGGTGCCCTTGTAGTAAGTGCGCTAACCGAAAGGCACAGGACAAGGAAACTATGAGTATGCACCTGATCAAGTTTGGGTTCACACCGTCCTACGAGATTTGGACTTACCATGGAGAAAAGGCAAAGAAACGTGCTAGGCAGGAGGTGCGGCAGATTCAACCTAGGGGGGAATATGACACTGGTTTTGATAGGTGCTTAGAAAACTTGGCTAATGGTAATGTGCCTGAAAGCTCTCATGTAGAGGTGGAGACACCTCAGGATGCGGAGACAAGTGAGGACCCGGAGGAAAACACAAAGGAGTACTATGAGGCTTCTGTTTGCTTCGCGAAACCCCTACATGAAAATACAGAGGTTACCCAACTAGATGCCATCGCTCGCCTTATGGCCTTGAAGTGCCATAGGAACTTGTGCGAGATGGGTTCGATGAACTTCTGGTCATTGTAGGCAGCCTTCTGCCGAAAGGGCACCTCTTGCCGCAAAACTTCTACTATTACGACCAAATTGCTCGGTGACCTTAAGATGTCATCTCAGCGGATACACGCTTGTCCAAAGGGATGCATGCTATTCGAGAGAGGAGCACGCTGACACAAATTATTGCATCAAATGCAATTCCTCTAGGTACTTTGAGGTAGACCGCAATGGTGATGGTCGAAGAAGTGCAGTACCACGGTTGCCAAGAATATCCTCCGCTATCTTCCGGCTTCTACACGAGGATCCGGCGGTCTTCATGACCCGAGGATACCGCCAGCGGATGAGGTGGGCCGTGGAAGGAAACGAGATACACCGACAAGATGATACATCCGTCGGATGGTGCTCGCATGGAAGAACTTTGTGAAGAAATTTCCATTGAAAGCGAGGTGACCCGAGGAGCGTAGCAGATTGCGATATCAAGACGATGGGTTCAATCCATATGGTATGTCGGCTGCGGTATACGGTTGTTGGCCGGTGTTTGTTATTCCTATGAACCTCCTCCCCGTGCGTCCGCATGAGATCGAGAGAACATGTTTGTGTCGATGATAATCCCGGGGCCCAAATACCCGGGCAAGAACATGAATGTGTACTGCGGAACCGCCGGTGGATGACTTGGTTCGTGGGCTGGGAAGGTCGCGGGATCCGAACATATGACGCATCAAAGAAGGAGTACTTCGATATGTATGTGTGGTACCACACGTCCTCGCATGACTGCGGCCACGTGCTTTGTTCTGCGGGTGGTGTACAACATGGGAAGTGGCCTTGCCTGGCGCAGGTGCACGAGGCCGTGACTTTCTTCTCGGCTAAACAAGGGAGGCAAGTATTCATGCTTTGATGAAGCTCGACGAGTTCCTTGAGCGGAGGCATGCATACAGGAGTGATGTAAAGAGTTTCAAGAAGGCCGTGTTGTCCGTGGCCCGAAGCCAATTCCGAAGACCGGAACGGAAATCAAGGCCGAGTTAGATGCTCTTCAGGCCTAGCCCCGATGGGAATGGTTTCTTAGGATATGGGGAGACACACCAATGGACTCACAAGCCGTGCTTATGGAAGCTCCCTTACTTTGAGTTTCTCGAGCTCCCGCATAACATTGATGTAATGCACAGAGAAGAATATCAGTGAAGCCATTTGGAGCACGATTGTGGACAGCGAGAAGACGAAGGATAACATAAAGGCTCGAATTGATCAAGA
>NC_061509.1:22842216-22853984 GCF_022539505.1 Lolium rigidum | reverse complement strand
AGGTGTCTCTCCCATAAGATAAAAGCATGTTGGGTGAACAAATTACAGTCGGGCAATTGACAAATAGAGAGGGCATAACAATGCACATACATGACATGATAAGTATAGTGAGATTTAATTGGGCATTACGACAAAGTACATAGACCGCCATCCAACCGCATCTATGCCTAAAAAGTCCACCTTCAGAGTTATCATCCGAACCCCTCCAGTATTAAGTTGCAAAGCAACGGACAATTGCATTAAGTATGGTGCGTAATGTAATCAACAACTACATCCTCGGACATAGCGCCAATGTTTTATCCCTAGTGGCAACGACACAACACAACCTTAGAACTTTACATCACTCGTCCCGGTGTCAATGCGAGGCATGAACCCACTATCGAGCATAAATACTCCCTCTTGGAGTTAAAAGTAAAAACTTGGCTAGAGCCTCTACTAGAAACGGAGAGCATGCAAGATCATAAACAACACATGTGTAATAACTTGATAATTAACATGACATGGTATTCTCTATCCATCGGATCCCGACAAACACAACATAGAGTATTACGGATAGACGATCTTGATCATGTTAGGCAGCTCACAAGATCCAACAATGAAGCACAATGAGGAGAAGACAACCATCTAGCTATCGCTATGGACCCATAGTCCAGGGGTGAACTACTCACTCATCACTCCGGAGGCGACCATGGCGGTGTAGAGTCCTCCGGGAGATGAATCCCCTCTCCGACGGAGTGCCTGGAGGAGATCTCCGGGATCCCCCGAGATGGGATCGGCGGCGGCGGCGTCTCGATGAAGGTTTTCCGTATCGTGGTTTTTCGCATCAGGGGTTTCGCGACGGAGGCTTTAAGTAGGCGGAAGGGCAGAGTCGGGGGCCAGACGAGGGGGCCACACCATAGGGCGGTGCGGGCCCCCCTGGGCCGCGCCGCCACGTGGTGTCGCCACCTCGTGGCCCCACTTCGTGTGTTCTTCGGTCTTCTTGAAGCTCCGTGGAAAAATAGGCCCCTGGGTCTTCGTTTCGTCCAATTCCGAGAATATTTCGTTACTAGGATTTCTGAAACCAAAAACAGCAGAAAACGAGAAGCGGCACTTCGGCATCTTGTTAATAGGTTAGTTCCGTAAAATGCACGAATATGACATAAAGTGTGCATAAAACATGTAGGTATCATCAATAATATGGCATAGAACATAAGAAATTATCGATACGTCGGAGACGTATCAAGCATCCCCAAGCTTAGTTACGCTCGTCCCGAGCGGGTAAAACGATAACAAAGATAATTTCTCGAAGTGATATGCCATCATAACCTTGATCATACTATTTGTAAACATATGTAGTGGATGCAGCGATCAAAACAATGGTGATGACATGAGTAAACAGGTGAATCATATAGCAAAGACTTTTCATGAATAGTACTTCAAGACAAGTATTAATAAGTCTTGCATAAGAGTTAACTCATAAAGCAATAAATCAAAGTAAAGGTATTGAAGCAACACAAAGGAAGATTAAGTTTCAGCGGTTTCTTTCAACTTGTAACATGTATATCTCATGGATAATTGTCAACATAGAGTAATATAACAAGTACAATATGCAAATATGTAGGAATCAATGCACAGTTCACACAAGTGTTTGCTTCTTGAGGTGGAGAGAAATAGGTGAACCGACTCAACATAAAAGTAAAGAGAATGGTCCTTCAAAGAGGAAAGCATCGATTGCTATATTTGTGCTAGAGCTTTTATTTTGAAAACATGAAACAATTTTGTCAACGGTAGTAATAAAGCATATGAGTTATGTACATTATATCTTACAAGTTGCAAGTCTCATGCATAGTATACTAATAGTGCCCGCACCTTGTCCTAATTAACTTGGACTACCGGATCTTTGCAATGCACATGTTTTGACCAAGTGTCACAATGGGGTACCTCCATGCCGCTCTGTACAAAGGTCTAAGGAGAAAGCTCGCATTTTGGATTTCTCGCTTTTGATTATTCTCAACTTAGACATCCATACCGGGACAACATGGACAACAGATAATGGACTCCTCTTTAATGCATAAGCATGTGGCAACAATTATTATTCTCATATGAGATTGAGGATATATGTCCAAACTGAAACTTCCACCATGAATCATGGCTTTAGTTAGCGGCCCAATGTTCTTCTCTAACAATATGCATGCTCCAACCATGAAGGTGGTAGATCTCTCTGCTTCGGACAAGACGGACATGCATAGCAACTCACATGATATCCAACAAAGAATAGTTGATGGCGTCCCCGTAAACATGGTTATCGCTCAACAAGCAACTTAATAAGAGATAAAGTGCATAAGTACATATTCAATACCACAATAGTTTTTAAGCTATTTGTCCCATGAGCTATATATTGCAAAGGTGAATGATGGAATTTTAAAGGTAGCACTCAAGCAATTTACTTTGGAATGGCGGATAAATACCATGTAGTAGGTAGGTATGGTGGACACAAATGGCATAGTGGTTGGCTCAAGTATTTGGGATGCATGAGAAGTATTCCCTCTCGATACAAGGTTTAGGCTAGCAAGGTTATTTGAAACAAACACAAGGATGAACGGTACAGCAAAACTCACATAAAAGACATATGGTAAACATTATAAGACTCCATACCGTCTTCCTTGTTGTTCAAAACTCAATACTAGATGTTATCTAGACTCTAGAGAAACCAAATATGCAAACCAAATTAGCAAGCTCTAAGTATTTCTTCATTAATGGGTGCAAAGTATATGATGCAAGAGCTTAAACATGAGCACAACAATTGCCAAGTATCAAATTATCCAAGACATTTTAGAGTTACTACATGTAGCATTTTCCAATTCCAACCATATAACAATTTAACGAAGAAGAAACTTCGCCATGAATACTATGAGTAGAGCCTAAGGACATATTTGTCCATATGCTACAGCGGAGCGTGTCTCTCTCCCACAAGGTGAATGCTAGGATCCATTTTATTCAAACAAAACAAAAAACAAAAACAAACCGACGCTCCAAGCAAAGTGCATAAGATGTGACGGAATAAAAATATAGTTTCGTGGGAGGAACCCTGATAATGTTGTCGATGAAGAAGGGGATGCCTTGGGCATCCCCAAGCTTAGACGCTTGAATCTTCTTAATATATGCAGGGGTGAACCACCGGGGCATCCCCAAGCTTAGAGCTTTCACTCTCCTTGATCATATTGCATCATACTCCTCTCTTGATCCTTGAAAACTTCCTCCACACCAAACTCGAAACAACTCATTAGAGGGTTAGTGCATAATAAAAATTCACATGTTCAGAGGTGACACAATCATTCTTAACACTACCGGACATTGCATAAAGCTACTTGGATATTAGTGGATCAAAGAAATTCATCCAACATAGCAAAAGAGGCAATGCGAAATAAAAGACAGAATCTGTCAAAACAGAACGAGTCCGTAAAGATGGATTTTATTAGGCCACCAGACTTGCTCAAACGAAAATGCTCAAATTGAATGAAAGTTGCGTACATATCTGAGGATCATGCTCGTAAATTGGCGTAATTTTCTGAGCTACCTACAGGGAGATAGACCCAGATTCGTGACGAGCAAAGAAATGCTGGAACTGCGCAAGTAATCCAAATCTAGTACTTACTTTTCTATCAAAGACTTTACTTGGCACAACAAAACATAAAACTAAGATAAGGAGAGGTTGCTACAGTAGTAAACAACTTCCAAGACACAAATATAAAACAAAAATACTGTAGTAAAAACATGGGTTGTCTCCCATAAGCGTTTTTCTTTAACGCCTTTCAGCTAGGCGCAGAAAGTGTAACTCAAGTATTATCGCGAGATGAAGCATTGATATCATAAGCTTCCACATTTGTAGTGGTACTAGGGGCTTTGTCAATTTTAGGCCTATAATAATATTTCTTTGGTTTAGGCACTTTAGAGGCATACATAAACTTTTGCTCCTTCCCCACATAAGCTTTCTCTCTAAATTGTAAAGATGAAAAGGTTGAACACAAAGTTCCCATAGCTTTTTCAAGTTCGCCAATCCTATTAATTTGATTATCATGGTCAACACAAGTTCCTAGGACACTAATTCTCTCATCAATTCCTCCTAAGGATTTATCAAGTTCATCAGTTTTATCAAGTAATATCTCCAACTTAGTTTCAACACTCGGAAAATTTTTCTCTATGGTTTCCAATTTTTTCATAACATCCTCAAGGGAGGTTTCAATTTTAGTTTCATTAACAGGTGGTGTTCCAAATAAACTCTCAATAATGCAGCTAGCTTCTAAAGCGGGAGCACCTAGGAAGTTACCTCCCGCGAGACAATCAAGAACATATCTATTCCAGCTAGAGATACCAACATAAAAATTCCTGAGTAGGATAGTAGTGGAGTGTTTCTTAGTACACCTATTATGGGCATCACTAATTCTATACCAAGCATCTTTTAAACATTCTCCCCCTTGTTGCTTAAATGAACGAACTTCAACTTCGGGATTACTCATTTTAGCAGTAGTAAATAAGACAAACTAGATAAAGTAAATGCAAGTAAACTAATTTTTTTTGTGTTTTCGATATAGCAAACAAGACAGTAAATAAAGTAAAGCTAGCAACTAATTTTTTTTTTGTGTTTTGATATAAGTGCAGCAAACAAAGTAGTAAATAAAATAAAGCAAGACAAAAACAAAGTAAAGAGATTGAGAAGTGGAGACTCCCCTTGCAGCGTGTCTTGATCTCCCCGACAACGGCGCCGGAAATTTGCTTGATGCGTGTAGTTGACACGTCCGTTGGGAACCCCAAGAGGAAGGTGTGATGCGCACAGCCGGCAAGTTTCCCTCGGTTAGAAACCAAGGTTTAATCGAACCGAGTAGGAGTCAAGAAGCACGTTGAAGGTTGATGGCGGCGGGGTGTAGTGCGGCGCAACACCGGAGATTCCGGCGCCAACGTGGAACCCGCACAACACAACCAAAGTACTTTGCCCCAACGAAACAGATGAGGTTGTCAATCTCACCGGCTTGTCTGTAACAAAGGATTAACCGTATTGTGTGGAAGATGATTGTTTGCGAGAGAAAACGAGTAAAAACAAGTATTGCAGCAGATTTGTATTTCGATGATTAAAAGAATGGACCGGGGTCCACAGTTCACTAGAGGTGTCTCTCCCATAAGATAAAAGCATGTTGGGTGAACAAATTACAGTCGGGCAATTGACAAATAGAGAGGGCATAACAATGCACATACATGACATGATAAGTATAGTGAGATTTAATTGGGCATTACGACAAAGTACATAGACCGCCATCCAACTGCATCTATGCCTAAAAAGTCCACCTTCAGGTTATCATCCGAACCCCCTCCAGGATTAAGTTGCAAAGCAACGAGACAATTGCATTAAGTATGGTGCGTAATGTAATCAACAACTACATCCTCGGACATAGCGCCAATGTTTTATCCCTAGTGGCAACGAGCACAACACAACCTTAGAACTTTCTCATCACTTGTCCCGGTGTCAATGCGAGGCATGAACCCACTATCGAGCATAAATACTCCCTCTTGGAGTTAAAAGTAAAAACTTGGCCGAGCCTCTACTAGAAACGGAGAGCATGCAAGATCATAAACAACACATGTGTAATAACTTGATAATTAACATGACATGGTATTCTCTATCCATCGGATCCCGACAAACACAACATAGAGTATTACGGATAGATGATCTTGATCATGTTAGGCAGCTCACAAGATCCAACAATGAAGCACAATGAGGAGAAGACAACCATCTAGCTACTGCTATGGACCCATAGTCCGGGGGTGAACTACTCACTCATCACTCCGGAGGCGACCATGGCGGTGTAGAGTCCTCCGGGAGATGAATCCCCTCTCCGGCAGGGTGCCGGAGGAGATCTCCAGGATCCCCCGAGATGGGATCGGCGGCGGCGGCGTCTCGATAGGTTTTCCGTATCGTGGTTTTTCGCATCGGGGGTTTCGCGACGGAGGCTTTAAGTAGGCGGAAGGGCAGAGTCGGGGCCGGACGAGGGGGCCACACCATAGGGCGGCGCGAGCCCCCCGGGCCGCGCCGCCACGTGGTGTCGCCACCTCGTGGCCCCACTTCGTGTGTTCTTCGGTCTTCGGAAGCTCCGTGGAAAAATAGGCCCACGGGTCTTCGTTTCGTCCAATTCAGAGAATATTTCGTTACTAGGATTTCTGAAACCAAAAACAGCGAGAAAACGAGAACTGGCACTTCGGCATCTTGTTAATAGGTTAGTTCCAGAAAATGCACGAATATGACATAAAGTGTGCATAAAATATGTAGGTATCATCAATAATATGGCATAGAACATAAGAAATTATCGATACGTCGGAGACGTATCAAGGGCCGTGGGCTTTTGTTTCGTCCAATTCCGAGAATATTTGTAAACCAACTTTTCTGAAATCAAAAACAGCAGAAAATAGGAACTGGCACTGTGGCATCTTGTTAATAGGTTAGTCCCAGAAAATGCATAAAAACATTATAAAGTGTGAATAAAACATGTAGGTATTGTCATAAAACTAGCATGGAACATAAGAAATTATAGATACGTTGGAGACGTATCAGACATCGTCCAGCTTTCGCAAATGGTGGTGGAGCATGTAGCCTTCTTATCATCGCTGCCGCCGCACGCACCACCATAGGCAGCGTGGGATGGTCAGGAGGTTCCACCGCACGCGTCTCCACCGTAGTACGCGCAGCCAGCAGACGAATGGATCGTCCCGATACACGCAGTATCCGAGTCGACCAGACGCATCATGTCCGCAGGCGGACCTAAGAGCATCTCCAGTCGCGTCCCCCAAAGCGTCCCCAAAGCAATTTCGGGCGCGCCGGGCCAAAAAAACGTTCCAGCCGCGTCCCCCAAAGCCCATTTTTGTCCGGCGCCCCGAGCCCGTCCCCTCCCACAGGGGATGCTCCGGGCACGCCGGACACAACGAAAAGCGAGGCGAACCGACGCGTCAGCGGCTCAGTGAAAAATCGTCTCCCACTCCCGCCAAATCCCGCCCCTCCCGCCATATCGCGCCTATCCCGCCGCGCATTTCTCGCCCCCCAACACATATCCCGCCGCCGATTCATTTCTCCTATCCCGCCGATTTGTTTCTCCCTCCCGCCGTCCACCCACCACCGCTACCCTTTCCCCATTCCATGGCACCACCGATAGCCCCCAAAAAGATGGCCAAGAAAGCGGCCAAGAAGCCGCCGGGCAATGCGACGAAAGGGGCGAAAACACCGTTCGCGAAGCCGCGGAAGGTGTCGGCTCCGAAGAAGAAGCCGGAAGGATGGACCGATGATCAGTGGCATCAAGACTGTCTGCGCCGGAAGATGTCGACGGCGGAGCGGAAAGGACGGAGGGCGGCGGAGCAGGAGAAGAAGGCTGCGCGGCGCACCGGCGACCGGCACTTAATGGCCGGGTGTCTCGCCGCCACCAACGCGAGCCCATATAGTACGAACGTGCCGGTGTACATTCCGGGAGTGTTCTCTCCGTCGTCATCCGACTTCTACAACGACGGCCCCTCCGGCACACCCGGGTGCGTGACGCCTAAATTGTCGCCCCACTACCAGGATGCGCTGCCGCATGGCGGCTTCAACCCCAACAACCTCTACTCCCCGGCGTACGAGCAGCGCGAGCCAGGACCCGGTGCGAACGACGACCCTTTTAGTGGCCGCAGGGGGCCGCTCGAATTCGACGGCGCCGGTGCGGAGGGTGCTGAGGAAGAGGGCGGGGGTGAGGACGAGGAGGACGATGAAGAGGAGGAGGTGGAGGAAGGAACGGAGACAAGGGGGGACGAGGGGGGCGCAGCCCCCCTATGCTCATGATTTTCCTTTGAACACAAGCCATGTCAGCTCCTTATTTGTGTGATTTTAGCTAGTTCTGCCCCCTCATACTAACATTGCCCCCCTTATACTTCATTTCTGGATCCGTCCCTGAGGATGAGGACGACGACGAGGACGAAGAGGGTGGCGAGGGCAGCGAGGGAGAGGACGAGGAGGGTGCCGGTGACGATGATCTCGTGGAGGTAGACGCGGACGGTGTGAAGAAGAAAAAGAAGAAGGCGTCGGGCACACGAGGCCCCAAGTGGACGGTTTTGGAGGATCTTTGTCTGTGCGAGTCGTGGGCGACGGTGAGCCATGACTCCATCATCGGCGCCAACCAAAAATACGGGAAGTATTGGGCGAGGATCAAGGCGAGTTCGATGAGCGCAAGCTCATCAAGAGCGACTACAACAAAGTGACAATGAAGAGGAGCCAAAAGGCAATGTCGACGCGATGGGCCATCATCCAGGCGTCGGTGAACTCCTTCCATGGATACCATCACGACTTAGTGACCAGAGCCGAAAGCGGCGCCAACGTCTCCCAATGGTACGACTCTTTCTTCCATAATCTGTAGCGCCTACATTGTGTTCGATGAAATGATTCTGCTTCCTTTGGCTAGTTTGATAGGGCCATGGAGGTTTACCGGAAGTACTCGGATGGGAATAAGTCGTTCGCGCTGATGCATTGCTATACCAAGCTCAAAGGGAACGAGAAATGGCGGTTGACGCACCTGTCGCTGTCCAAGGGGAAGGACGCCATTGATCTGGACGCGCCGCTGGCAACGTCGGCGGGGAGTCCCACGGCAGCAAGGTTGCCAAGGCCACCTTGGCCGACGCCGCGTCGTGTGAGAAGACGCGAGCGTCGATCACGAAATGCCTCGCGGACGTCTCCTCGACCTTTCTCTCCCGCGACAAAAAGACCGACGAAAGGTGGGCGGAGGCCGCTCAAGAGGCAAGAGGAGAAGTTGGAGCTCAAGAAACGCAGGGACGACATGTCCCTGCTGAGAGTGTCGACAGAGGGAATGTCTCCCCGGACGCGGGCGGCGCACAACTTCTTCAAAGGCCAGATCCTCGACGACATCGAAGCCAAAATGGCGGCGGCCGATGCTGCGGCCGATGCGGAGGCCCAGGAAGCGGCAGCGGCAGCAACCGCGGAGCAAGAGCCGGCTGACGCGTCTTTGACTGCTACACCATCGTCGGCCTATGGGACGGCGGCGGAGCAGACGGAGCATGCACATCACCAGGCAGATCGCGACGAGGTCATCGTGATCGACGGGCCTGCGTCGACTCAGGATACGTCGCCGTCGACCAACCCCTTCTTCTAATTTAGCATGCACTATGGTCTGTAATATGATCACACGCCCAGTACTTTGATCGCCGCTACTCTGATCGCGACGATTCGGCAGGAACGATCTCTTTTGAATGCAACAATTTGAAATTCCTGATTGGGGGCGGCGTTTGAGGGACGCGGCTGGGGAGCGACGTCCCCCAAAAGTGGTACGAACAAAACACGTCCTCCAAACGCTCAATTCGACGCGGTTTGAGAGACGCTTTGGGGAACGCGGGTGGAGATGCTCTAAACAGGTAGAAACGGACCTTTTGGCCTTTTGGGTCGTCGATCAGCCTGCTAGAGATGCCGTAGGAGATGCTCTCCAACGGTCACCGTAGGCAAAGGCTCCCCAGCAGCCCCACACGCCTATTTAATCTTATCTCGTCTCCCTCGCAAGATAGGAGCGCCACAGACCCAAATCCAAGCTCTACTAGCACAACTCCTTCTCCTCCAATTCCGGCGAGTTATCGTAGCGAGATGGCGGCGACGAACCCGAAGGTGTTCTTCGATGTGACCGTGGGCGCCCAGCCGGCGGGCCGCGTGGTGATGGAGCTGTTCGCGAAGGAGGTCCCGAGGACCGCGGAGAACTTCCGCGCTCTGTGCACCGGCGAGAAGGGCGTGGGCAAGATGGGCAAGCCGCTCCACTACAAGGGCAGCAAGTTCCACCGCGTCATCCCGGGGTTCATGTGCCAGGGCGGCGACTTCACCGCCGGGAACGGCACCGGCGGCGAGTCCATCTACGGCGCCAAGTTCGCGGACGAGAACTTCGTGCACACGCACTCGGGCCCCGGCATCCTCTCCATGGCCAACTCCGGGCCCGGCACCAACGGCTCCCAGTTCTTCCTCTGCACCGACGCCTGCGACTGGCTCGACGGCAAGCACGTCGTCTTCGGCAAGGTCGTGGAGGGCATGGACGTCGTCCAGGCCATCGAGAAGGTCGGCTCCCGCAGCGGCACCACCTCCAAGCCCGTCGTCGTCGCCGACTGCGGCCAGCTCTAGATCTCGTGGTGCTGTTGGATCCGTGGTATCCGGCGTGGCCGTTGTTGTATCTTTCTTTCTTTCCCTGTTGTTATCTTAGCGTTTCCCTGTTTTGAGTTGTGCGAGCGAATAATCGAGGAAGCTGCGCTCAGTTTGTGAGATCCGGCGAGTGCTGAAACCTGTTCTTCAGATTGGCAACAAAGAATAATTAAGAACCGACGATATTTTTTTAAGAAAAATGGTGCGTGCGTGCGAGCATCTGAGATCGAGATCTGGATAATACTCTACTGGTCATGCGTGGATCTGAGACGTGTCGCAAAATTAAGATGAGATCACTATCATAGATCCAAGTATACGCAGTTGTATATTCTTTAGACTTCAGAGATACGCTCAGTTCATATAGCTCGCCAACTCTTTCTGAAGCTCGAAATGCTCCTGAAAGGATTGGACATGGTCTTGGAATTAATGGAGAGGGGCATCCCGCATCCCTTCAGGCTTGCAATGGTCGCATCTCAAAAAGCCCAAATACTATATTTGACATTTCAACTCTGAGCTTGAGAGAAAGTTAGGTAGCTATATTTTCTTCAAGCAACATGATCTCGACATTCGCCATTATCAACTATGATAAAAAAAAGGCACTGCATCCGATTCTCTTTTATGACTACTTAGTTTTCCAGAATTGCTTTCAGAGTCTCACTATGCTTGGAAATAATTCTCTTGATGCCAATTCTTTTTTGAGAAACACAGTACAAACGCAGGCGCTCATATACACGCGCATACACTCACCCCTAACCCCTATGAACGCACACACGCACATCCTACCCCTATGAGCACCTTCGGAAGACTGAGCCGGCGGATTGGATCTTGAAATTGACGAAGTCACCACAGGCGCCTCGCTGTCGACGGGAACGTCGCCTCCCACTGAATGAATATTCCGCCTTTATGAGACACACAGATGTCAAACCTAGGGTTTGAACTCTGGTGGGCTGGGGGGTACAACCACCCTCCTAACCATCCAACCTCAGGTTGGTTCTCCTCTTGATGCCAATTCTATCAATACACATAAACAAAGAAAGATGCTCATAGTTTTGCAACATCAACCGTCATGAGGTACATCGTTTTCATCTTATTGTACGTTCGGCATGAAAGCTGTGGAGATGCAAACATGTGGTTCCAGTTGAGATCTTCGTCAAATACCATCGCGAGGAATAATAGCATGAAGATGACTACCACAAACGGTACAACTTCCATGAGAAGCGAAAGATATTAGGAAGCATCCTATGCGCGAAAGATAAGATACGGGAGACGGGGTCCTATGGTATGGGTCTTCGACCCTTGGTCTAATTCCACGATGAAGTGCCGTTAAGTGAAGATTGGGGGTGGGGGGGGGGGGGGGGATAGCGAATTCCCTATCCAGGGGTATTCCGAAGGTGTAATGCGTTGTATGTTTTAGCCTCTAATTTTAGCTGCGAAAAGAACGCTGACAGTACGAAATATGGGCCCAACAAAAAGCATTTGGACAAGAAGGCATATATTCGAAGAACATAGGTGGCTATGTTATAGTTGGATGCATATATATTCAGATAAGTCAAAAGTAATTTTAGTTTTGAACGTGCCATTCGAAATTGGGTGA
>NC_061509.1:22824742-22842116 GCF_022539505.1 Lolium rigidum | reverse complement strand
ATATTCGTGCATTTTACGGAACTAACCTATTAACAAGATGCTGAAGAGCCGATTCTTTGTTTTCTAGCTGTTTTTGGTTCCGAGAAATCCTAGTAACGAAATATTCTCGGAATTGGACGAAATCAAAACCCGGGGTCCTATTTTGCCACGAAGCTTCCGGAAGACCGAAGAGGAGTCGAAGTGGGGCCACGAGGGGCCGCCACCATAGGGCGGCGCGGCCCAGGCCTTGGCCGCGCCGACCTGTGGTGTGGGGCCCTCGTGTGGCCCCCCCACGTTGCCCTTCCGCCTACTTAAAGCCTCCGTCGCGAAAACCCCAGAAGAGAGAATCACGATACGGAAAACCTTACTGAGACGCCGCCGCCGCCAATCCCATCTCGGGGGATTCTGGAGATCTCCTCCGGCACCCTGCCGGAGAGGGGAATCATCTCCCGGAGGACTCTTCACCGCCATGGTCGCCTCCGGAGTGATGAGTGAGTAGTTCACCCCTGGACTATGGGTCCATAGCGGTAGCTAGATGGTTGTCTTCTCCTCATTGTGCTTCATTGTTGGATCTTGTGAGCTGCCTAACATGATCAAGATCATCTATACTGTAATACTATATGTTGTGTTTGTCGGGATCCGATGGATAGAGAATACCATGTTATGTTAATTATCAAGTTATTACCTATGTGTTGTTTATGATCTTGCATGCTCTCCGTTATTAGTAGAGGCTCGGCCAAGTTTTTGCTCTTAACTCCAAGAGGGAGTATTTATGCTCGATAGTGGGTTCATGCCTACATTGATACCTGGGACGGTGACGGAAAGTTCTAAGGTTGTGTTGTCTTGTTGCCACTAGGGATAAAACATTGATGCTATGTCTAAGGATGTAGTTGTTGATTACATTACGCACCATACTTAATGCAATTGTACTGTTGCTTTGCAACTTAATGCTTGGAAGGGGTTCGGATGATAACCTGAAGGTGGACTTTTTAGGCATAGATGCGGTTGGATGGCGGTCTATGTACTTTGTCGTAATGCCCAATTAAATCTCACTATATTTATCATGTCATGTATGTGCATTGTTATGCCCTCTCTATTTGTCAATTGCCCGACTGTAATTTGTTCACCCAACATGCTTTTATCTTATGGGAGAGACACCTCTAGTGAACTGTGGACCCCGGTCCATTCTTTTATCCTGAAATACAAATCTGCTGCAATACTTGTTATTACTTGTTTTCTCTGCAAACAATCATCTTCCACACAATACGGTTAATCCTTTGTTACGACAAGCCGGTGAGATTGACAACCTCACTTTGTTTCGTTGGGGCAAAGTACTTTGGTTGTGTTGTGCGGGTTCCACGTTGGCGCCGGAATCCCTGGTGTTGCGCCGCACTACATCCCGCCGCCATCAACCTTCAACGTGCTTCTTGGCTCCTCCTGGTTCGATAAACCTTGGTTTCTTTCTGAGGGAAAACTTGCTGCTGTGCGCATCATACCTTCCTCTTGGGGTTCCCAACGAACGTGTGAATTACACGCCATCAAGCATATTTTATGGCGCCGTTGCCGGGGAGATCAAGACACGCTGCAAGGGGAGTCTCCACTTCTCAACCTCTTTACTTTGTTTTTGTCTTGCTTTATTTTATTTACTACTTTGTTTGCTGCATTATATCAAAACACAAAAAAATTAGTTGCTAGTTTTACTTTATTTACTATCTTGTTTGCTATATCAAAAACACAAAAAAACTAGTTACTTGCATTTACTTTATCTAGTTTGTTTTATTTACTACTGCTAAAATGGCCACCCCTGAAAATAATAAGTTGTGTGACTTCACTAGCACAAATAATAATGATTTCTTATGCACACCTATTGCTCCACCTGCTACTACAGCAGAATTCTTTGAAATTAAACACTGCTTTCTTGAATCTTGTTATGCGAGAGCAATTTTCACGGTGTTAGTTACGATGATGCTGCTGCCCATCTCAATAATTTTGTTGAATTGTGTGAAATGCAAAAGTATAAAGATGTAGATGGTGACATTATAAAATTAAAATTGTTTCCTTTCTCATTAAGAGGAAGAGCTAAAGATTGGTTGCTATCTCTGCCTAAGAATAGTATTGATTCCTGGACTAAATGCAAGGATGCTTTTATTGGTAGATATTATCCCCCTGCTAAAATTATATCTTTGAGGAGTAGCATAATGAATTTTAAACAATTGGATAATGAACATGTTGCTCAAGCTTGGGAAAGAATGAAATCTTTGGTTAAAAATTGCCCAACCCATGGACTGACTACTTGGATGATCATCCAAACCTTCTATGCGGGACTAAATTTTTCTTCGCGGAATTTATTGGATTCAGCTGCTGGAGGTACCTTTATGTCCATCACTCTTGGTAAAGCAACAAAGCTCCTTGATAATATGATGGTTAATTACTCTGAATGGCACACGGAAAGAGCTCCACAAGGTAAGAAGGTAAATTCTGTTGAAGAATCCTCTTCCTTGAATGATAAGATTGATGCTATTATGTCTATGCTTGTGAATGATAGGACTAATGTTGATCCTAATAATGTTCCGTTAGCTTCATTGGTTGCCCAAGAAGAACATGTTGATGTAAACTTCATTAAAAATAATAATTTCAACAACAATGCTTATCGGAACAATTCTAGTAATAACTATAGGCCATATCCTTATAATAATGGTAACGGTTATGCTAATTCTTATGGGAATTATTACAACAATAATAGGAATACACCCCCTGGACTTGAAGCTATGCTTAAAGAATTTATTAGTACACAAGCTTGCTTTTAACAAATCTGTTGAGGAAAAGCTCAATAAAATTGATATTCTCGCTTCTAAGGTTGATAGTCTTGCCTCCGATGTTGATCTTTTGAAATCGAAAGTTATGCCTAATAGGGATATTGAAAATAAAATTGTTACTACAGAAAATGCCATCCAAGTTAGAATTAATGAGAATATAAGATTAATGGCTGAACTGCGTGCTAGGTGGGATAGAGAAGAAAATGAAAAACTAGCTAAAGAGAAAAATGTAGCTAAAGTTTGGACTATTACCACCACTAGTAATGCTAATGATTCACATGTTTCTGCACCTCCTACTATTAATGGTAAAATAATTGGTGTTGGCAATGTTTCTACTCCTAGTGCAAAGCGCGCAAAATTTCCTGAAACTGCTAAAGCTGCGAAGCCGCTTCTGTGATAAAGCTGCTGAAATTTTTTCCAACCTTGGGGATGATAATCCCATTGCTTTAGATTGTAATGATTTAGATTTTGATGATTGCCACATCTCTGAAGTTATAAAGTTCTTACAAAAACTTGCTAAGAGTCCCAATGCTAGCGCTGTAAACTTGGCTTTCACAAAACATATTACAAATGCTCTCATAAAAGCTAGAGAAGAGAAATTAAAACTTGAAACTTCTATTCCTAGAAAGCTAGAGGATGGTTGGGAGCCCATCATTAAAATGAGGGTCAAAGATTTTGATTGTAATGCTTTAAGTGATCTTGGTGCAAGTATTTCTGTTATGCCTAAGAAAGTCTATGATATGCTTGACTTGCCACCATTGAAAAATTGTTATTTGGATGTTAATCTCGCTGATAATGCTAAAAAGAAACCTTTGGGGAGAGTTGATAATGTTCATATTATGGTTAACAATAACGTTGTCCCCGTTGATTTTGTTGTCTTGGATATTGAATGCAATGCATCTTGCCCCATTATATTGGGAAGACCTTTTCTTCGAACCGTTGGTGCTACTATTGATATGAAGGAAGGTAATATTAAATATCAATTTCCTCTCAAGAAAGGTATGGAACACTTTCCTAGAAAAAGAATGAAGTTACCTTATGATTCTATCATTAGAACAAATTATGATGTTGATGCTTCATCTCTTGATGTTACTTGAGTTACACTTTCTGCGCCTAGGCTGAAAGGCGTTAAAGAAAAGCGCTTATGGGAGACAACCCATGTTTTTACTACAGTATTTTTGTTTTATATTTGAGTCTTGGAAGTTGTTTACTACTGTAGCAACCTATCCTTATCTTAGTTTTATGTTTTGTTGTGCCAAGTAAAGTCTTTGATAGTAAAGTAAATACTAGATTTGGATTACTGCGCAGAAACAGATTTCTTTGCTGTCACGAATCTGGGCCTAATTCTCTGTAGGTAACTCAGAAAATTAAGACAATTTACGTGAGTGATCCTCAGATATGTACGAAACTTTCATTAAATTTGGACATTTTCATTTGAGCAAGTCTGGTGCCCTAATAAAATCCATCTTTACGGACTGTTCTGTTTTGACAGATTCTGCCTTTTATTTTGCATTGCCTCTTTTGCTATGTTGGATGAATTTCTTTGATCCATTAATGTCCAGTAGCTGTATGCAATGTCCAGAAGTGTTAAGAATGATTGTGTCACCTCTGAACATATTAATTTTTATTGTGCACTAACCCTCTAATGAGTTGTTTCGAGTTTGGTGTGGAGGAAGTTTTCAAGGATCAAGAGAGGAGTATAATACAATATGATCAAGGAGAGTGAAAGCTCTAAGCTTGGGGATGCCCCGGTGGTTCACCCCTGCATATTCTAAGAAGACTCAAGCGTCTAAGCTTGGGGATGCCCAAGGCATCTCCTTCTTCATCGACAACATTATCAGGTTCCTCCCCTGAAACTATATTTTTATTCAGTCACATCTTATGCACTTTGCTTGGAGCGTCGGTTTGTTTTTGTTTTTGTTTTGTTTGAATAAAATGGATCCTAGCATTCACTTTGTGGGAGAGAGACACGCTCCGCTGTAGCATATGGACAAGTATGTCCTTAGGCTCTACTCATAGTATTCATGGCGAAGTTTCTCCTTCGTTAAATTGTTATATGGTTGGAATTGGAAAATACTACATGTAGTAACTCTAAAATGTCTTGGATAATCTGATACTTGGAAATTGTTGTGCTCATGTTTAAGCTCTTGCATCATATATACTTTGCACCCATTAATGAAGAAACACTTAGAGCTTGCTAATTTGGTTTGCATATTTGGTTTCTCTAGAGTCTAGATAATATCTAGTATTGAGTTTTGAACAACAAGGAAGACGGTGTAGAGTCTTATAATGTTTACAATATGTCTTTTATGTGAGTTTTGCTGCACCGTTCATCCTTGTGTTTGTTTCAAATAACCTTGCTAGCCTAAACCTTGTATCGAGAGGGAATACTTCTCATGCATCCAAAATACTTGAGCCAACCACTATGCCATTTGTGTCCACCATACCTACCTACTACATGGTATTTATCCGCCATTCCAAAGTAAATTGCTTGAGTGCTACCTTTAAAATTCCATCATTTACCTTTGCAATATATAGCTCATGGGACAAATAGCTTAAAACCTATTGTGATATTGAATATGTACTTATGCACTTTATCTCTTATTAAGTTGCTTGTTGTGCGATAACCATGTTTCTAGGGACGCCATCAACTATCCTTTGTTGAATATCATGTGAGTTGCTATGCATGTCCGTCTTGTCTGAAGTAAGAGAGATCTACCACCTTAATGGTTGGAGCATACATATTGTTAGAGAAGAACATTGGGCCGCTAACTAAAGCCATGATTCATGGTGGAAGTTTCAGTTTTGGACATATATCCTCAATCTCATATGAGAATAATAATTGTTGCCACATGCTTATGCATTAAAGAGGAGTCCATTATCTCGTTGTCCATGTTGTCCCGGTATGGATGTCTAAGTTGAGAATAATCAAAAGCGAGAAATCCAAAATGCGAGCTTTCTCCTTAGACCTTTGTACGGGCGGCATGGAGGTACCCCATTGTGACACTTGGTTAAAACATGTGTATTGCAATGATCCGGTAGTCCAAGCTAATTAGGACAAGGTGCGGGCACTATTAGTATACTATGCATGAGACTTGCAACTTGTAAGATATAATTTTCATAACTCATATGCTTTATTACTACCGTTGACAAAATTGTTTCATGTTTTCAAAATAAAAGCTCTAGCACAAATATAGCAATCGATGCTTTCCTCTTTGAAGGACCATTCTTTTTACTTTTATGTTGAGTCAGTTCACCTATCTCTCTCCACCTCAAGAAGCAAACACTTGTGTGAACTGTGCATGGATTCCTACATACTTGCATATTGCACTTGTTATATTACTCGATGTTGACAATTATCCATGAGATATACATGTTATAAGTTGAAAGCAACCGCTGAAACTTAATCTTCCTTTGTGTTGCTTCAATACCTTTACTTTGATTTATTGCTTTATGAGTTAATTCTTATGCAAGACTTATTGATGCTTGTCTTGAAGTACTATTCATGAAAAGTCTTTACTTTATGATTCACTTGTTTACTCATGTCATTACCATTGTTTTGATCGCTGCATTCATTACATATGTTTACAAATAGTATGATCAAGGTTATGATGGCATGTCACTTCAGAAATTATCTTTGTTATCGTTTAACTCCGCTCGGGACGAGCGAGAACTAAGCTTGGGGATGCTGATACGTCTCCGACGTATCGATAATTTCTTATGTTCCATGCCACATTATTGATGATATCTACATGTTTTATGCACACTTTATGTCATATTCGTGCATTTTCCGGAACTAACCTATTAACAAGATGCCGAAGAGCCGATTCTTGTTTTCTGCTGTTTTTGGTTCCGTAAATCCTAGTAACGAAATATTCTCGGAATTGGACGAAATCAAAACCCGGGGTCCTATTTTGCCACGAAGCTTCCGGAAGACCGAAGAGGAGTCGAAGTGGGGCCACGAGGGGCCGCCACCATAGGGCGGCGCGGCCCAGGCCTTGGCCGCGCCGACCTGTGGTGTGGGGCCCTCGTGTGGCCCCCCACGTTGCCCTTCCGCCTACTTAAAGCCTCTGTCGCAAAAACCCCAGAAGAGAGAACCACGATACGGAAAACCTTACTGAGACGCCGCCGCCGCCAATCCCATCTCGGGGGATTCTGGAGATCTCCTCCGGCACCCTGCCGGAGAGGGGAATCATCTCCCGGAGGACTCTTCACCGCCATGGTCGCCTCCGGAGTGATGAGTGAGTAGTTCACCCCTGGACTATGGGTCCATAGCGAGTAGGTAGATGGTTGTCTTCTCCTCATTGTGCTTCATTGTTGGATCTTGTGAGCTGCCTAACATGATCAAGATCATCTATCCGTAATACTATATGTTGTGTTTGTCGGGATCCGATGGATAGAGAATACCATGTTATGTTAATTATCAAGTTATTACCTATGTGTTGTTTATGATCTTGCATGCTCTTCGTTATTAGTAGAGGCTCGGCCAAGTTTTTGCTCTTAACTCCAAGAGGGAGTATTTATGCTCGATAGTGGGTTCATGCGTACATTGATACCGGGACGATGACGGAAAGTTCTAAGGTTGTGTTGTGCTTGTTGCCACTAGGGATAAAACATTGATGCTATGTCTAAGGATGTAGTTGTTGATTACATTACGCACCATACTTAATGCAATTGTCTCGTTGCTTTGCAACTTAATACCTGGAAGGGGTTCGGATGATAACCTCGAAGGTGGACTTTTTAGGCATAGATGCGATTGGATGGCGGTCTATGTACTTTGTCGTAATGCCCAATTAAATCTCACTATATTTATCATGTCATGTATGTGCATTGTTATGCCCTCTCTATTTGTCAATTGCTCGATCGTAATTTGTTCACCCAACATGCTTTTATCTTATGGGAGAGACACCTCTAGTGAACTGTGGACCCCGGTCCATTCTTTTATACTCGAAATACAAATCTGCTTGCAATACTTGTTTTTACTGTTTTCTCTCGCAAACAATCATCTTCCACACAATACGGTTAATCCTTTGTTACGAGCAAGCCGGTGAGATTGACAACCTCACTATTTCGTTGGGGCAAAGTACTTTGGTTGTGTTGTGCGAGGTTCCACGTTGGCGCCGGAATCCCCGGTGTTGCGCCGCACTACATCCCGCCGCCATCAACCTTCAACGTGCTTCTTGGCTCCTCCTGGTTCGATAAACCTTGGTTTCTTTCTGAGGGAAAACTTGCTGATGTGCGCATCATACCTTCCTCTTGGGGTTCCCAACGAACGTGTGAATTACACGCCATCAGATATCTTCAGTTTTGTTGGGGAGTATAGAAGCATCACTAGAATCAAAATCCAAAGTGGTTCCTCGACTTTATTTTGGAAAGATTTCTGGACAGAAGGGGACTTACTTTGTCATAAGTTTCCAAGGTTATTCTCATATGCATTAGATGAAGATGTTTCAGTCGCCCACATGGCTGGCATGGATCAGTTGAATGATGGTTTTGCTCTTCCTTTGTCAGTAGAAGCATTTCAAGAATGGCAGGAGGTTGCGCATCTGATTACAGCAACACCTTTGGCAGCACAACAATCTGACCTGCGCACCTTCTGTTGGGGGGATAAATTTACCCCATCTCAATTCTATAATTTTTTGTTTGCTAACTTACCAAGAGATGTGGCGCTGAATGACATTTGGAAATCTAGAGCCTTACCCAAACTAAAAGTGTTCACTTGGTTACTCCTCATGAACAGGTTGAACACTCGTGATCTTATGCAGAGGAAGCATTGGCACATAGATTCTGGTTTCAATTGTGAGTTGTGTGTTACCAGCTCTCTGGAAACAACCCAACATCTTTTCTTTGACTGTGATTTTGCCAAACAATGCTGGGATTTCTTGGATATCCAATGGGATGCTTCGCTGGAGTTGTCTCGAAATTATGTGGCGGCCAAGACAGATTTTAGTGGCCCTGTTTCTTTGAGGTGTTTGCGTGTGCCACCTGGAATATTTGGAAAATCCGAAATGACCTGATCTTCAATCATGTCCCAGCCTCCTTTGCCAGGTGGAAAGTGTGCTTTCAGAGTGATCTTCTGCTGCATCAATATAAAGTCAAGCCAGTGAAAGTTCAACAATTAGTTGAATGGATCGCTTCCCAGTTTTTGTAATCTTTTTCTTCTTTTGGAACCTCTTCCCTCCCTGAACCTCTTTTTTCCTTGCTTGTATCCTTGTACATAGTTCCTTTTACCACTATATATATAAAAAAATACACCGTAGGGGATTCCCCTACGGTAGAGGTGTCAAAAAAAAGATGCTGAAGTGTCAGTTCCTGTTTTCTGCTGTTTTTGGTTTCAGAAATCCTACAAAGGAAATATTCTCGGAATTGGACGAAATCAACGCCTAGGGTCTTATTTTTCCACGGAGCTTCCAGAAGATCGAAGAGCATACGAAGTGGGGCCACGAGGGGTCGTAACCATAGGGCGGCGCGACCTGCATGGGGCCCGCGCCGGCCTATGGTGTGGGGCCCCTGCACCGCCTCCAACTCTGCCCTTCCGCCTATAAAGTCTCTCCGTCGCGAAAACCCTAAAAACATAAGCCACGATACGAGAAAAGTTCCAGAGCCGCCGCCATCACGAAGCCAAGATTCGGGGGACAGAAGTCTCTGTTTCGGCACGCCGCCGGGACGGGGAATTGCCCCCGGAAGGTATCTCCATCGACACCACCGCCATCTTCATCGCCATTGCTGTCTCCTATGATGAGGAGGGAGTAGTTCTCCCCCGAGGCTAAGGGCTGTACCGGTACTACAAGAAAAAATTCATGTAGAGACGGCTAAGTTAGAGACTAAAGACGCTAAATTTCATCTTTACGTGGTTGTAAAGACGCTACTATAAAGCGTCATAAAAGCGTCTTCGAGTGCACCGTCTCAAGTACCATAAAGACGCATTGTGAGCGTCCCAGAAATAAAACGGGGCGTTTTCAAAAACGTGTTTATGCTAATAGAAGCACTTTGAAGAGGTCCAACAAACGTCTGTATCAACATTCAGTCGCTTTATTAAATCCTTGAATGGAGAATATTTTGTGTTATATATGAATTAATCTATTTTATAATCTTTTGGAAAACTTACATAATGCACACATTAAGATTAAAATCAAATTCTATTGATCAAAGAACATAAGACATTACAAAAGTACATTACACGGTTGAAAGTTAACTGTTACAATTCATCATTTAGTAAAATGTACATCCTTACAAATATTTGCATACATGACTAAATAATACAATAATTTCCGTTTTGTAACTTCATAGACAATGGGATTAATCTATTGGATCTCGAAATCAACTTCTGTCTTCTTCACTATTTCTTCAGACTTTCTTTGCTCTCTACTATGCAGTTTACAACAGCTACACGAGAAAAAATCATTAGGCAAAAATCAGCAGGGAAAGACTTTCCGTGTGGTTTTAACAGCAACATAATATTTTTATGAACTCAGAGTGAATATCCCGAGTAAATACCTTGTGCAGCAAAAACAAAATCTGGAGTTCCAATCCGATAGAAGAACTATGCGCAATATACATAGTAGATGAGTCCAGCAACACGCGATTCAGTTTGCAGATAAATCCAAAACGCAAATCATCAATTCTAGTAGTACATAATTCGAATCTGGGTGAATATAAAATAATTAAAAAGTAAAGTAACTTTCTTTGGATCGATGCAATTGGGGTCATCCTCTTTGCATACCACCTTAGCAAGTATAATAGAGTCCAGTCAGCTGACTATAAGACATTAAATAATATATTTTAGATGAGTTGGAGGAGAGAGAAGAGGAGAGAGAAGTGAGGTGGGCTACTATGCAATAGTCAGCTCTTGCATGTGCTCCTAGGCACTTTGTGAGAGTGAAAGGTGGACCATATATTGGTAAAGTACTACATTCTTATAGCTAATTATTGTACATGTTAGCTGTATGATGACTTCAAATGATATAACATCTTGTTATAGCCAACAATTGACTATACTATTGGAATTGCTTTTACAGCGTTGGCTCATTTATTATCCTCGGTGCAAGATCTACACAAATATCGATGGTCAGCGGACAAATAAAAGGATGAACACTAATCTGCATCGTACAAAAAAAATATGTCAAAGATCTTAAGAGGGGAGAGGCGGAAGATGCACATAGTTGCAGACAGGAATAAAGAAGCAAGGGGCAATCAAGAGTTAGCAGTTGATCGAGTCCGGCAGGAAGGAACAATTAATCGAGTCCAACACTTCAACGCCAAGAAACAAATAATCTATACGTCAAAGAACTCACCGGATTAGATTAAACAACGACGGACTCTAGCGGCTAGGTGTATGCTCGGAATCGTCGTGGCATGGGTTGCCGCTGAAGCCTACAATTAGCACCTAATTAAGGCCGGAAGAAGGGAGTTCCTCCTGGAGAGGTGCACTGCGATTGGATCGGGTGGTGCCGCGGTGGCGGCTAGGTTAAGCAAGGGATGGGGAACTAAGTACTTGGCTATGAGAAAGGTAATCGTGGGTTAGAGGGGACTGGAAAGTATTATTATTTTATTCTTCGTTTTGTGACAAATTAATGCTGCGATTTAAGATGATAGGTGCTTCGTCTCGATAAACGTCTTAAAAACCAGCTCGTCAACGGATATAGGGACGAAATAGAAAGCGTCGAGTGCATAGCGTCTCTACATGATTATTTTGTTGTAGTTAGCTATGTGGTTCATCTCTCTCTCACATGTGATCTTTATGTGATCATGAGCTTTGTATCACTATTAATCTATGTGCTACTCTAGTGATGTTATTAAAGTAGTCTATTCCTCCTTCATGATGTAATGTGGACAGTGTGTGCATCATGTAGTACATGGCGTAGGTTATGATTGTGATCTCTTGTAGATTATGAAGTTAACTATTACTATGTACTCTAGAGTTACTTTAATATGAACTCCGGTATTACTCTCCATGGTGTGACAGTGACAGTGTTTGCATCGTGTGTGATTTCTTTATGACGTTGTGGAGCTTGTTTACTCCGGCTTGAGGGTGCTCTCGTAGCCCTACACAATGAATGGTGTTTATTATCCAACAAGAGAGTGTAGCATTTATTTATTCAGTTATGTGATCAATATTGAGTGTCCACTAGTGAAAGTATGACCCCTAGGCCTTGTTTCCGAATATCGAAACTCCATTTATTTACTGTTCTACTGCATGTTTGCTTGCTGCCATCTTTATTTCAGATTGTTATTACCACTCATATTCATCCATATCACTTGCATCTTACTATCTCTTCGCCGAACTAGTGCACCTATACATCTGACAAGTGTATTAGGTGTGTTGGGGACACAAGAGACTTCTTGTATCGTAATTGCAGGGTTGCTTGAGAGGGATATCTTTGACCTCTTCCTCCCTGAGTTCGATAAACCTTGGGTGATTCACTTAAGGGAAACTTGATGTTGTTCTACAAACCTCTGCTCTTGGAGGCCCAACACTGTCTACAGGATTAGAAGCGTGCGTAGACATCAAGCTATTTTCTGGCGCCGTTGCCGGGGAGGTAAGGTAAAAGGTATTCACATCCTCCGACTACTAAGCTATTTCCTAGCATTGTTGCCGGTGTGTGAGTGCTCGAAGCTATTTCCTTTAGATCCTGCAATTATATCTTTTTGTTTCTTGATTTTATTTTCACTAGTTAGGCTTAATGGAAAACAACAAAAAAATTAGAGATCTTTATGAACTTTGTATTGAATTAGGACATGATGTGTTTGAAGAGAGAATTAAAAAACCCATGGAACTTTGTTTGCAAAATAGTTGTAGCAATGTTATTAGCGTGAACTCTTTGAACACTATTATTGCTGATGCTATGGAAGAATTTAAGCTTGGGGAAGCTGGTTGTGATATTTTTAGTCCCCCAAGTTTTGAGGAGAAAATTTTCTTTGATGATACTTTGCCTCCCGTTTATGATGATTATAATGATAGTGGTATTTTGGTGCCACCTACTATGGAGGATAAAGTTTATTATGATTATACCATGCCTACAATTTATGATGATTACAATGATGGTTGTGATAGTTTTACTCCCACTATTACTAATAAAATTGATTATGCTTATGTGGAGAGTAATGATATTTTTATGCATGTGAATAATAATGCTTTATGTGATAGTTATATTGTTGAGTTTGTTCATGATGCCACTGAAAGTTATTATGAGAGAGGGAAACATGGCTATATGCATCTTAATAATATTAAGTTTCCCCTCTTTACGTTGAGAATCTTGAAGTTACTCGTGTTTTATCTTCCTATGCTTGTCACTTTGCTCCTCATGAATTTATTTGTGTACAAGATTCCTTTCCATAGGAAGTGGGTTAGACTTAAAAGTGTTTCATACTTGCTTTTGATGCTCTCTTTTGTTTCAACTCCTATTTCTTGTGAGTGCATCATTAAAATTGCTGAGCCCATCTTAATGGCTATAAAGAAAGCACTTCTTGGGAGATAACCCATGTTTTTATTTTTGCTACTGTTTTGTTGTGTCTTGGAAGTTGTTACTACTGTAGCAACCTCTCCTTATCTTTATTTTATTGCATTGTTGTGCCAAGTAAAGTCTTTGATAGTAAAGTTGATACTAGATTTGGATTACTAGCGAGAAACAGATTTCTTGCTGTCACGAAATTTAGCAGCCCTGTCTGTAGGTAACTCAGAAAAATCTGCCAATTTACGTGCGTGATCCTCAGATATGTAAGCAACTTTCATTCAATTTGAGCTTTTTCATCTGAGCAAGTTAAATGCCTCAAAAAAATTCGTCTTTACGGACTGTTCTGTTTTGATAGATTCTGCCTTTTATTTCGCATTGCCTCCTTTGCTATGTTGAATGGATTTCTTTGTTCCATTAACTTCCAGTAGCTTTGTGCAATGTCCAGAAGTGTTAAGAATGATTGTGTCACCTCTGAATATGTGAATTTTTGATTATGCACTAACCCTCTAATGAGTTTGTTTTGAGTTTGGTGTGGAGGAAGTTTTCAAGGGTCAAGAGAGGAGGATGATACAATATGATCAAGAAGAGTGAAGAGTCTAAGCTTGGGGATGCCCCCGTGGTTCATCCATGCATATTTCAAGAAGACTCAAGCATATAAGCTTGGGGATGCCCAAGGCATCCCCTTCTTCATCGATAACTTATCAGGTCACCTCTAGTGAAACTATATTTTTATTCCGTCACATCTTATGTGCTTTACTTGGAGCGTTTGTGTGCTTTTATTTTCGTTTTGTTATTTTCATTCTCTGAATAAATTCATGCTTGTGTGGGAGAGAGACATGCTCCGCTCGTTCATATGAACACTGGTGTTCTTAGCTTTACTTTTAATGTTCATGGCGAAGGTTGAAAGTGCTTCGTTCATTGTTATTTGGTTGGAAACAGAAAATGCTTCATGTGGTAATTGGTATAATGTCTTGAATAATTTGATACTTGGCAATTGTTGTGCTCAAATAGATCATGTTTAAGCTCTTGCATCATGTACTTTGTACCTATTAATGAAGAACTACCATAGAGCTTGTTGAAATTTGATTTGCATGATTGGTCTCTCTAAAGTCTAGATATTTTCTCGGTGAAGTGTTTGAACAACAAGGAGACGAGTGTAGAGTCTTATAATGCTTGCAATATGTTCTTATGTAAGTTTTGCTTGTACCGGTTCATACTTGAGTTTGCTTCAAACAACCTTGCTAGCCAAAGCCTTGTACTCGAGAGGGAATTCTTCTCGTGCATCCAAATCCTTGAGCCAAAAACTATGCCATTTGTGTCCACCATACCTACCTACCATGTGGTATTTCTCTGCCATTCCAAAGTAAATTACTTGAGTGCTACCTTTAAAATTTCATTCCTTATCTTTGTAATATATAGCTCATGGGAAAATAGCCTTAAAAACTATTGTGGTAAAGAATATGTAGCTTATGTATCTTATTTCTTATAAGTTTCTTGTTGAGCGATAACCATGTTTCTGGGGACGCTATCAACTATTACACCTTTGTTGAATATCATGTGAGTTGCCATGCATGTTCGCCTTGTCTGAAGTAAGGGTGATTTATCATGATCAAATGGTTTGAGTATGCATATTGTTAGAGAATAACATTGGGCCGCTAACCAAAGCCATGAATCATGGTGGAAGTTTCAGTTTTGGACATTAATCCTCAAATCTCTTATGAGAATATTATCTGTTGTTGAATGCTTAAGCATTAAAGAGGAGTCCATTATCTGTTGTCTATGTTGTCCCGGTATGGATGTCCTTAGTTGAGATCTATCAAAAACGAGAAATCAAATGCGATCTATCTCCTTGGACCTTTGTACAGGCGGCATAGAGGTACCCCTTTGTGACACTTGGTTGAAACATATGTTATGCAATGATAATCCATGTAAATCCAAGCTAATTAGGACAAGGTGCGAGCACTATTGGTATTATATGCATGAGGCTTGCAACTTATAGGATGTCTTATGCATAACACATATGAATTATTACTACCGTTGACAAAATTGTTTCTATGTTTTCAAAATAAAAGCTCTAGCACAAAAACAGTAATCCATGCTTCCCTCTGCGAAGGGCCATTCTTCTACTTTATGTTGAGTCAGTTTACCTACTTCTTTCTATCTTAGAAGCAAACACTTGTGTCAACTGTGTGCATTGATTCTTACAGGTTTACCTATTGCACTTGTTATATTGCTTTATGATGACAACTATCCATGAGATATACATGTTACAAGTTGAAAGCAATTGCTGAAACTTAATCATCCTTTGTGTTGCTTCAAAACTTTCTACTAAGAATCTATTGCTTTATGAGTTAACTCTTATGCAAGACTTATTGATGCTTGTCTTGAAAGTACTATTCATGAAAAGTCTTTGCTATATGATCAGTTGTTTAGTCATTATCTTTACCATTGCTTTAAATCACTTCATTCATCTCATATGCTTTGCAATAGTATGATCAAGATTATGATAGTAGCATGTCACTTCAGAAATTATCCTTGTTATCATTTACCTACTCGAGGGCGAGTAGGAACTAAGCTTGGGGATGCTTGATACGTCTCCAACGTATCTATAATTTCTTATGTTCCATGCTAGTTTTATGACAATACCTACATGTTTTGTTCACACTTTATATCGGTTTGATGCATTTTCCGGAACTAACCTATTAACAAGATGCCGAAGCGCCAGTTCCTGTTTTCTGCTGTTTTTGGTTTCAGAAATCCTACAAAGGAAATATTCTCGGAATTGGACGAAATCAACGCACAGGGTCTTATTTTTCCACGGAGCTTCCAGAAGACCGAAGAGCATACGAAGTGGGGCCACGAGTGGCCGTAACCATAGGGCGGCACGACCTGCATGGGGCCCGCGCCGGCCTATGGTGTGGGGCCCCTGCGCCGCCTCCAACTCTGCCCTTCCGCCTATAAAGTCTCTCCGTCGCGAAAACCCTAAAAACATAAGCCACGATACGAGAAAAGTTCCAGAGCCGCCGCCATCGCGAAGCCAAGATTCGGGGACGAAGTCTCTGTTCCGGCACGCCGCCGGGACGGGGAATTGCCCCGGAAGGCATCTCCATCGACACCACCGCCATCTTCATCGCCATTGCTGTCTCCTATGATGAGGAGGGAGTAGTTCTCCCCCGAGGCTAAGGGCTGTACCGGTAGCTATGTGGTTCATCTCTCTCTCCCCCGTGTGATCTTTATGTGATCATGAGCTTTGTATCACTATTAATCTATGTGCTACTCTAGTGATGTTATTAAAGTAGTCTATTCCTCCTTCATGATGTAATGTGGACAGTGTGTGCATCATGTAGTACTTGGCGTAGGTTATGATTGTGATCTCTTGTAGATTATGAAGTTAACTATCACTATGATAAATATATTATCTTGGATTTATGATTTGACGTGGATATCCCTATGAGTGGTGTTTGTCAAGTACTTGATGAACTCGAGCGGAGCTTTTGTAGCCACTACACGATTAGTGATTCCATTAGAAGAGTTATCCAGAGTAGCACTATTATACACTCTAGAGGTTACTTTAATATGAACTCCGGATTCACTCTCCACGGTGTGACGGTGACGGTGTGTGCATCATGTGTGATTCCTTTATGAAGTTGTGGAGCTTGTTAACTCCGGCTTGAGGTGTGCTTTTGTAGCCCTACACAATGAATGGTGTTTGTTATCCAACAAGAGAGTGTAGCATTTATTTATTTAGTTATGTGATCAATGTTGAGAGTGTCCACTAGTGAAAGTATGACCCCTAGGCCTTGTTTCCGAATATCGAAACTCCGTTTATTTACTGTTCTACTGCATGTTTACTTGCTGCCATCTTTATTTTAGATTGTTATTGCCACTCATATTCATCCATATCACTTGCATCTTACTATCTCTTCGCCGAACTAGTGCACCTATACATCTGACAAGTGTATTAGGTGTGTTGGGGACACAAGAGACTTCTTGTATCGTAATTGCAGGGTTGCTTGAGAGGTATATCTTTGACCTCTTCCTCCCTGAGTTCGATAAACCTTGGGTGATTCACTTAAGGAAACTTGCTGTTGTTCTACAAACCTCTCGCTCTTGGAGGCCCAACAC
>NC_061509.1:22762350-22824642 GCF_022539505.1 Lolium rigidum | reverse complement strand
TCTCGCAGGTGCGTTACTTTTCCCATAAGAGAACTTATCCTTGATGCCTTGCCGAGACGCGTTTCTCGTCCACACTTCCCTTGGTGTGGGGCCAGGTGTAAGATCCAAGCCAATCACCGCCTTCTCCGCGACCTCGCACCCACCCTTTTGTAAGTCCTGTCCTCTCCTATATCTATGGGTAGACCGACCCAGGCCTTTGTTCTCACCTTTACCAATAAGGTAGGCCGTTCCGAACAACTAATATGCCCTGTCCTATACTCCATAGATAGACCGATCCGGACAACCCTTACAATCCTTCATAGACCAATAATAAGTCTACCCTCTCCTGTATCTAATGGTAGACCGTGCAGGACCACATGTCCCCACCTTTACCAAAGATAGACCGATCCGGGCAACCCTTATCACCAATCCGTTGGCATGCGAGAGGGAAAAGATACAAACTGACTTCCCGCAGCCATTATAGATCTTATGGTTAACGCGATATGTACGGCGCTAGAATCACTGGACGGCATTGGTACTTAATCCTAGATGAATAGTACCCGTGCAATGGAACCTCCACCAAACATCACATACCATGGTTCCATTGCCCACCACATAGTCATATTCATAATTGTAAAATAATATTTGCCTTTCAATGCAAGAATGATAAGTATAGTACTTTGCATATAATTTGATAAAAATAATCAAATGACATGAGCAAGCGATGAACTTGCCTTTCTTGACTGCAAGATTATGCAGCAAAAGCTTCGATACGTGAGAACTCCAAATGCTGAAATACCATCATCGTCCGGTAAGGACAATGTCTAAAGAACTGGCAAAGATGCTATAATGCATAGTATGAGATGCAATCGTCCCGAGCGTAACCTAACCTCGAAGATTTTAGGATGTATGAGTTGTAAAGATTTATTTAGGGTTGGTTGCACTTTTAGAATGGTTCTCAAACAAGGTTCTTATTAGGGTTTGGTTATATTAGCATCATAACTAAGTGATATAAGGCATTATAACAATCATATACATAAAGAATAGTAGTGGAATAATATGTGAAGAACAGTTGTCAATTTTAAATTCTACAGGACATGGTTGATGATTACTTATATTATACTTCAAAAGAATAACTTTTGAAGAACATGTTGTTTAAGAAATAATTAGTATTTCAAAGAAGTATTGGGCTTCTAAGGTTTGATTGACACTTGTACTTCAAGAGAATAACTTTTGAAGAACATGTTAAAATAAGAATATGAACTACTATATATAGGTGCTATGGCTTTCTAGGGTTTACTATTGGATTCCTTTAGTTTCACTAATAGGAACTAGTTGGGTTCTTAAATAGAATTGGTTCTATATACAACAAGTATTGGTAAGGTTATTACTATGGTTTCCCATATACATCATATCAAAGAATGGTTATTTAAGATGGTTCTATAAATTAGCTATTAGGGTTTACTATGGTTTCACAATTGCTTTACTACATAGTCTCTAATGGTTTCTAAGTTAAGTGACTTATCATTTCCTAAGTAGGGTTTAGTTGAATAGGAGCATGTGATGTGAAATGATAATCTAGGGTTTATACCTAGGTGATACTAGTGGGTTATATAGGTTTTAATTAAGAATAGGAACATGAAATGATAATCTCATGTGAATTGGTTTTATGTGGGTGGATTATAAACATGCATTCATTGGTTACCTATCAAGGTTCTACATGTAGAGTTGAGGTGGCTATGATCACATGGGCTAAACCCCTAGGGTTTTAGGTTTGCAACTACTATGGATGAACACATGGAATAATGAGTTCAAGGTTCTTATTCAAATTGAAACTAGGGTTTCTAAATTATGGTACAACTCCTAAAATGATGATTGGAAATATAGGTGTGGTAACTAATTACTTTGAAGCATAATTAATAATGGTTTGACATTTTATTAACTTCCACAAGAATTAATAATCAGTGGTAACTCCTAATTAAGTTTAATTCAGAGATAAGGGTTTAACAATTATTACTAGGTTTTAAAAATAATAACTTGCAAATTAAAATTATTTAAGTTCACAATATTTAAGTTACTAAATTAATATTGATTTTTAGTATTTTCTTGATTTATTATTATTTAAGAAAATAGTAACTTAGAATTTTCAAATTAGGGTTTATGAATTACCACCGATAATTAAGTTAATACAAATATGATAAATAAAATTAATCCTAACATTTTACTTAGTTACTGAATAACTAATATTTAATTTTGAACTTATCTAATTTATTGATTTCAAATTGGATTTCAAATAATTGGAAAGGCATAATTAACAAAATTAAAAATAAGTGAATTTTTATTTTGACACACATTTTTATTTTATATTTTATTTGAATAGAGTTTGTTTTTGTGAACATTTTGATATATTATTTATATTTTTCCGAGTTGAAATGGATTTTATACAATTTTGCAAAGTTTCGGTGATTTTCCGGAATTTGAAATAAATCTAAAACACTAAACTTACTCGTTCACCTATACCCGCAGACCTGACTGGTGGGACCTATGGACACGTAGGCTGCCAGCTGGGCTTGGACCGAGTCAACAAGAGAAACAAACCCCACCGGCCACGTCACCTCGCCGGAAGGTCTCCGGCGATCGACGGCGACGGTGTTTCTGGCGATCTAGAGCTCCCCGGAAGAGCGGCTTGTTGCGTTTGAACGAGAAGACGATGGCGAATCCATCGGTGGCAGCGCCCTCGAAATGGTCACCGGAGCTAGCTCCAAGCAACGAGGTCTGCGGCGGCGAGCTCCGGCCAAAACGCAAAATGAAGCTAGGATGAAAGATAAATCGAGATAAAAGGCTCGAGAGGTGCGGAATCTCACTCTGATGATGATGATGTGCTCGACGGGGTGGATGGAGGACGGAGACGAGCTCTAGCTCGCCATTCCCGGCGATGTGCTGCAAGGGGAAAAACTTAAATTGGCATCACCCTGGGCTCCCCTACTCGATTCCTTCCATGAGGATGATCTGCAGGCTCGGCGCATCCTCCAAGCCACTCGACGGTCTCCGGGGTGCTCTCAATCAACGGCTAGCCGGAGAACGGCCGTCGGTGATGTTTCTTGATTGCGAGAGATATAAAGGATCTGGGAAGGAATGGATGGGCGGCGAAGCTTTAGGGTTTCCAGGGGAAGCTCTTGACCTATTTATAGAGCTCGAGGCGATCAGGATTGACGACGCGACGGCGGCGTCCCGGCCGAGATGCACCGGCAATGGCGGCGTTAGTTCCGGGCGTGAATCTTGACGTAGTTGGATAGGACGGACGCGAGAGGAGTTGGGCACGGTTCTGAGATGTCCTCGCGACGTCCGAGTCGTCCTTATCGCCGCCGGGGTCGTGGCCTCATCGGCGCGAGCGTGTCTGTCGACGCCGGGGAAGAAGAAGAAGGTGGCTTTCTTCTTCGCACGATTCTTAAAGCGAATCGGTACGGTGGGCTGGTGCTTGGTTCGTGGACTGGGCTACTGGTGGGCTTGCGTGGACGTGGTGGTGATGGGCTGCTGTGGTGCTGAGGTCCACCAGGTAAGTTTCCCTCCAATTCTCTTTTAAATTTCTATTTTGAATTCTGTTTTGTTTTCTATTTTCTGGTTTGAATTCAAATTTGATTTCTGCTTTGTTTTGTAGGTTCAACACTATTTGAATATCAATATCATTTTATGATAATACCCACTGCATTGTTTTGTTTTTAAACAACCATTTATAATGGATTAACTTTAGTTCTTATAAAGCACAAGTTAAAATTCAAATAGATATGAATTTTAGGGTTCAATTCAATTACTTTAAATTTAGGAATCAATTCTGTTTTAAAAGATCTAAAATTGATAACATGTGAATGGTGAACATATTATATTTTGCAAGTGCTTAACCATATTGATTATTCACATAAAAATTAATTATGGCTAGGGTTTAACAAATGGTAAAGGAAATGGGATTGGTTCATGATTTTATGTGAGTGATTATTTCTAGGGTTTAAGAAAATGGTTGGATAACTTTATGATTATGATTCTTGCTTAGCACTTCTAGCTTGGATGTGTACTTGTGATCTATGATACATAAGTTAGGGAACAATATTTTAGGTGGATTGGATCCTATGTGAAGAGGTTTAGGGTTTTGATAATGCTTCACTAATTTAAGTATAAATAGGCATGAGGCATGGCAGGGTTCTACTTATAATCCAAAGGGATACTTGGATTGGTATTTAAATGTGGTCTAGGATTTTAGTAGTGATTACCAAGGTGATACACAACTAGGATTAGAATATAAGCATAAACTAGGTTATGCTAAATTGGCTAGGGTTACTCCTCCATACAAGGCATGAGGTTTGGTCTCGGGGTTAACTACTAGTGATATACTTATTATTTTATGTGGTAGATGATATCTATCAATCATATGGGTTTAACTTATCATCTATATCTACAAGTTATGATCATGCATTAGATAAGATCCACTCATTCCTCACTAATCCCTCCTTATTATTCCTCTCATCACACTCATCCTAGATTCTTAGGGTTTATAATTAATACTAAGTTGTGATGATTATGGAATTGGTTTTCTAAGATATTGTTATTGAAATAGGGTTCTCACCTCCAAGATTAAATATTGACTTGAACAACTAAGATTAGTACTACTCTAGTATTCTTGTATGAACATGGCTATGATTAGTATTATAACTTCTCTCACTTCTCAATGTCTTGGAATATCCTAAGATCCTACTCAAGAGATGATGATATGATCCTCTAAATATATGGTTTGCCTAGGAATTCTACCTTGCAATCTTATGTAGCTTGTTCTTCGGGAAATCTGATAAACCTTCTTCTTGTGGTATGCCTCCACCTCCTATCTTCTTCATCTTGATCCTAGCTAATTCACATGGAGTGGCTCTATGTGTTTGTTCCCATGTATCATGGTACTTGATGAGCAAATGGATGAAGGGTGTGGCTCTATTTATAGGCTTGGGCAAGCTCTAGTATCATGACACATAGGTGGTGACTCTTGATTTGGTTTGATGAGTAAGGTGCTTGGTTGTCATGCCCTCATCCATAGCAATCCTTTGAGCATGAGGTGGCAAAGCTTGGAAAGCAAGTCATGTAGATATTTTCATCCCACATGGCATAGAGATTATCCTCTCATATGATTTATTTTTGGATAGCCAAGTGGCATTTGCTACTAAATATCATGTGGATGGTTTTATTATTGTGGATGAGTCATCATATCATATTTGATTGTATTTACATTATAATATTGGTAAAAAGTTAAAGTTGAAGGTTATTCCTCAATTTTGGATAGTTGGGTTTGATTTCACCAAGGCATGGTCATATGAGTTTCAAAATACTCATAGTTAGTTTGATTCAAATAGTTTGAACTATAATTCGTAATGTAAATGGATTTAGTTTTATGATATTCCATGTATTTAATAAGTTATGATTTAAACAAGAATGTGTGGCTTTTATGCACTTTAGACCCCGTGGTTTAACTTATTTATAAGTGAATTAATTTACACACAAAGGTAGTTGCTAACTTTTAAGTGTTAATAAGTTAGGGTTTGATTCTTAAAGAATGTGTTGTTGTAAATATAATTCCATTTGGTCTAATCCATAGATCAAATCATCTCTACCCAAAACAAGGTTTTAACAAAGATCACAGGTGAAGTTTATAGCGCTTGACTTGATGATCTACTTCAATTCCAGACAAGTCAAGTGAAACTTCGATTCATCGTGGTAAGTTTTATTTGAAGCGCGAAAATTCCCCGGATTTTCTATGCATGAATGCAATGCACACTTTGGTGTTCTCTCCTTTTATTGCCTCTAAACCTGGGATATTACAACTGTCTACAGGAATAGAAGCGTGCGTAGACATCACACAGCTGGATACAAAATACAATACGTAATATGAGTTTGTTACAGATACTACTTCTAACAGACATATCTTCTTGTGTTGATATTACCTCATTAAAAACCTTGATGAGAACCTGTATAGTAAACTCATAAAGGAAAAAAGAGTGTAATATGATGCTTTGAACATGATTCATTCAGAAAGATGCTCCCCCTGATTCTTGCAAATTTGGAAGCCGTCACATACCAATTCCATAAATTACTTTTGGAATGCTGAAGTTGGCAGAGACTTTGTGAATAAACCAACTAGGTTATCGCATGATTTGACTTGCAAGATGTTTATTTCCCAACTCTTCTAAAAATTCATGGAGATAAAAACTATTTAGAGGTAATATGCTTAGTGATATTGCTCTCGATGTATCCTATTTGTATCTATGCAACACAAGCAACATTATCTATGAAGATAATATAATGGCCGATGATTTAAGAGAATCAATACCACATGACTCATGCATGTTGTTTATCATTTCGTAAAGTACACGTGTTAACATGGCTTTGTATTTTAGAATGATTGGTAGATGTAGTCACCGAAGTCTATTTCAAATACATCAATGGAGTGACACTTCTACCAGCAGCCATGTGAAGGAGGATCCAGCCTTGGCCCCTGCATTTAAAATATCTCCATGAGGAAAATACTTTTCTCTTAAGATTGTAGCACTAAAAGAATTTGGTCCATTAATAAGACGCCAAACCTGCTTTGCAAGCATTGCTAGGTTGAAAGAATGAGAATCTTTAAATCTCATACCTCCTTCAATTTTGGGGTAGCACCATTTTCACCACGCAAACCAGTGCATCCTTTTACTATTCTAATCATCACCCCACTGGAATTGTGCTATAGCATCAATCATTATTTTGCAAACACCAATTGGAATATGAAAAACCGACATGGCATACACTGAAATGGCTGAAGCAACGACTTTCAATAAATGTCTTTACCACGAATTGATAGTTGTTTATCCTCCTATCCATTTATCTTCTGGATAACCCTTCTAACCGAGATGGATAAAGAAATCACTCCTATCAGCCCCCACTAGAGCCGGGAGACCAAGATACTTATCAGATAAAGCTTATGTATCTATGTGGAGTGTCACACTAATTTATGCTCTAATAAGCACATTGGTATTTGGAGAAAAGTAGATGCTTGACTTAGCTAAACTCACCAATTGGCCCGAGTTTGCACAATAGGTATCCAACATTTGATGTAAGGAAGTTGCATTGTGCGTGTTCGCCTTCATGAGAATAAGAGAATCATCAGCGAAAAGTAAATGTGAAACTGATGGTGTATTTCTGCACACCCTTATCCTATTGGTGCCACCAACTTCTTCTTCATGCAACAAAAAGCTAGAAAGACCTTCTCCACATAAAAAGGAAGAAATATGGAGAGAGAGGGAATCTCCCTGGCGGAGACCCTAAGCAGTTTTACCTCCACGTTTATTCTTGATGGTAGGAACACACTCATAGACCACCAAAACATTGTCCGTAATAAGACGTCTCGGAACAAAAGCACTTTTCACGGGAAGATAACTTTCGGGAGAACTCCTTTTAACCATGCCGCCAACATATTGGAGATTATTTTGTAAATCACGTTACATATACTTATTGGCCGTATCCGTTCATTTTGTCTCATGTGCTCTCTTAGGCTTAGCATCGTGTTACTTCCCTACAATTAATAACTATATTTTTAATGACTTTTTGCCGTATTTTGTTCCTGGTGAGAACATAGTCACAATATGCTTGATCTTAGAAGGAGTCATTGTCGGGCTCCTCTCTTTGAATCCTATAAAACAAGCCTCCTGGTGAGAACATAGTTACACTATGCTTGATCATAGAAGGAGTCATCGTCGGGCTTCTCCCTCTCAATTCCTATAAGACAAGCCTTTATCTTTGAAAGTTTCGTAGCAGTAGATGTGCCTTTATTGTAATTTCCATTTCGATTAGGCGACTGCTTCCATATGCCCCCAAGCGAACAATTGCATAACCGTACCATTATGCACGTGCTCATTTCGCCGGCGCTAGCGGGTCGGGTTAGGTTAGCCCCCAAAGATCCATATCGATTGTACCCTTGTATTGTACTCGTTGAAAGGGTATACGTACGGTGTACCCTTGTACTCCTTGAAAGGGTATAGGCTGTATGTACGTTTCGGTGTATGTACGTCATCGGTGTATACGTCCGATGGATCGATGTGGTGGTCCTCGTCGGTTGTCACTTTCCATTCTCACGTACCTTCATCAGCTCGTCGCAGCCGCCGCCAGTCCGGGGATCTACGATCTAGATCCGGCGTCCAACCTTGGCCCGAGTCCACCCCTCCCACGGCCGCCATTCATACCTAGAGTTTTGATCCCTCCATCTTGTTGTAGCCGGTCGATCCCTCACCACCGCCATTTGCACGTACCCCGGTTAATCGTAGCTAGCAGGCGTGGTTGGTTACCTCGGCGATCTCCTATCCTTCCCGCATCCGGTGGATCGCTGGCCGTCACCGCGGTGCGCACGACAATACGGTGGCGAACGTCTGAGTCATCCACCCTCCGCCTCCCCACGATCAACATATAGGTCGTTCCATTGCAAGGCAGAGCACCACCGATCCCAACTTCCCGTGGGTGCCCAGATCGATTGCCACCGACGCCCAGAAGAGGTTAGCCCCCCGTGCCACACTGTTATTCTATTCTTATTCCATGTATACTTTATACGATGTATTGTCGCATTTGTGCTTAGGGTGTAATTTGTTGTTCAAAATTTTACCAATTTTTTTGTATATTTTTTGTTAATCAGCATTACACAATGAATTCCAAGCCGAGTTTTTATGTTGATTAGGTCAGTGATGTTGGTTTTATTTGATCAGATGGACGGCTCTATGGCTTCTGGGATTGACAATGAGAAAGCAACTACAGACGTTGATGACTCTAGATGGGAGGCTTTTGATATTTCATCTTCAGAAGATGAATATGAAGTACCTTTGTCTGATGATGATGATAGCATTTTTGGTGATCTTGTATCTGAGTCTGATAATGTGAGTCACTCACATTTTCATATTTTATCAGTACAGTGTGCATGGGAATATTTTGTCCTTGAATTTTGCCTCCTTGTTGCAAATTTTGTAGATGGACATCGATGATGAAGACAGCATAAGTGGTACAGATGATGAACCCACTTCTGAAAATGCGAGTGATGTATGTTTTGTTTTATCTTACTTGCCTTCTTCCAGGTGAAGATGAATAAACATGTAATTTGCTATTTTCCTACAAATTGCGCAGGTTGTTGTAATTAGAAACAGTGAGCTTACCTACTACGGGGATTCTGATTTGGAAGACTTTGCTTATGAAGAGGATGTTCCTGAGAAGTCAAAATCATTAGAAGGGGGGGTTTCACAGCTGTCAAAATCTGAATGCAAAAGCGAAGTAAGATTTTCTTTTGATGCATTGCAATGCATAATAGAACAAATCAAAGTGTCAGTAACAATAACGCCATGTTTGTCATATTTTTTTAGGTGACAGGAAGTTCCCAGCTGGACCATACTAAGCAGGAAGATAATAAGGATCCATATGATATTGATGCTGAAATGAGAAGACAACGAAAGTATGAGGCTGTAAGGGCCATGATCTTTCTTTCCGAAGAGGCTGCCTATTATTTCTACAACAAGTATGCCAAAGAACATGATTTTAGCATTCGACGCGAGAAGAAAAAGGAACGCCTTGATGAATTAGGGACACCCACCATTCGGTATAGGCGGTTTCTTTGCTCCAGGGCTGGGCAACGTGAAAGCAAGTACTTAGAAATGGAAGGCCGAACGTATAGGCACCGACCTGAGTCTCGCTGAAACTGTGGTGCCCATTTCAGTGTGTCGTATAACAGAAAAAAGGGTGTTTGGACTGTTCTGAGATTTGACGACAATCACAACCATAAGCCTGCTACAGCTGATCAAATCGCTTTTCTTCGGTCTCATAGAAAGATCAAGGCTCATCAGAAATCTAGGATCATGTCACTGGGATCTGCTGGGATGAGATTATTCAACATTATGAGGACATTTATCAGTGACACTGGAAAATACAGCAGGGTAGGATTGGTAAGAAAGGATCTTTACAACATGTCTTGCCGTGAAAAGAGGAAGATGATTGCAAAGGGTGACGCCAACACAACCATTGGAATTATGGAGAAGAGGAAGCGAGATGATCCTGAATTCTATTTTGATTACAAGCTTGGTAAAGGTGGAAAATTGTTACACCTGTTCTGGTGTGATTCTCAGTCTCGGCAGGACTATGCCGACTTCGGTGACGTGCTGGTGTTTGACAGCACGTACAAAACAAATCGGTATGCTATGCCGTTCATACCTTTTGTGGGAATAAACAATCACCGCCATGCGCCATTGTCTCGGACGAAAAGGAAGTAACATACAAGTGGTTGTTAGAAACATTCTTGAAAGCCATGTATCAGTAGAAGCCTAAAGGGATCATCACTGATGGGGACGCTGCAATGATCGCCGCTGTTGGCAAAGTCTTTCCAGACGTGTGGTACCGTGTTTGTACGTGGCATATTGAGAAGAACATGAAGAAGCACATTGACCCCCTGGCTCACAATGAATTCCGGTCGCTGCTGTACTACACCACTTCGGAACAAGTATTCGAGGTGAGATGGAGGGCATTCGTCGAGAAGCACCAGACACAATTAACCAAAGAATGGATGAAGAGGATGTATAGGAGGAAGAAGTTGTGGTCAGCCGCGTATCTAGCGAATGGATATTTCCTCGGAATGAAAAGCAACCAGAGGAGCGAGAGTTTGAACTCCACCCTACACACCCATCTTGACTTTGGACTGACAATGGTGGATATGGTTGTGCACTACGAGAATAACAGTAGCCGTGTCCGGCAGGAAGAGGCCCGCCAGGACACCATAGACTCTCAGACAGCATCGGTTGCGGCTACTAGGTACAAGGATATAGAGATGTCTGCTGCCCGTAAATTCACTCGCTACAAACTTCTACCTCGTTCAAGGGGAGCTGAAAAATATTGGGGGCCTAGAGATTGTAGATCAACTTGGATGTGTCTGGTGGGTTAACAACCTTCGTTGTGTCATGGATGAATAACCGTAAGTATTTGTTTTCAGTGGAGTACGGACTCGAAAGCAAAGAGGAAACAATAATGTGCAGCTGCCGAAGGATGTATCGGAAAGGGCTACCTTGCAAGCACATCTTGTTTGTTTTGCATTTTGTGGGGTGCTCTGAAATTCCGAACTGTTGTGTTCTCCGAAGGTTCTCGAAGGATGCAAGGTATGGTTTGCCCTCGAGACGCGAGAGTGATTTGTACGGATGGGGATGCGAAGGGGTAGCTGAGCGGAGAAAGCATAGCGAGCTTACCCTAATTGGAGCAGAAGCTTTTGATGCAGCATTGCATGACCCAGAATCTTTCAGCGAGCTTATGAAATGTATGAAAGGCATAATATACAGGAGAAAAGGTGACCAGACCAGTCATTCAACGGCTTACCACGAGGACGCACAAAACAGAGGAGATGCACCAGTAGTGGGTGATCCTGATCCAGCTGAGATCAAAGGAGCACCTAAATTACAAAACAAGAAGTACTATAAGGACAAGGATACGAATCAACAGACGTCAAAACATGGCAGGATACTGTCACACGACGAGCGGAAGAAGGAGAGGTTGTGCACTGCTTGCAATCAACCAGGTCATAACAGAAACAACAAGATGAAGTGCAGGCTACATAAGGAGTGAGTATCTGGTTCAGCCCTACTTAAATAGCTTGCACTAATCTTCTACTATTTTATGTGCCACTGACTTGTGTGTTATTTCCTGCAATGCAGATATGAGGGACCATCGGAAGTATGAGGAACCACCGGAAGTTCTGACAAGCATATGGTGATTAATTGCTTGTCTACATTATGAACTACACTACTTGTTGCACTTGTCAAAGGGCGATTTTTGATACTTACAACACAACAAGGAGAATTTTGTTCACAAATAACATAGAGCACAACTTATGTTTTGCACACGTTGCGAATATGATTACAGACTGCACAAATCACTGAATGATACTTACAACACAACATGGAGAATTTGTTCACAAATAACATAGAGCACAACTATGTCTTGGACACATCGCGAATATAATTAAGGATCGCACAAACACATTAGTACTTGCCCCCTTGAGGCTTATCACTCCAAGGCTTGCTTCTTACGCTTGGTCGATGAAGATTCATCCTGATTTTTGCATCCGGGGCAGATGTGGTCTCGATCTCGGAGGTGAGCTTGTCCCTCGCTCACCGTGTAGATCTTGTTGTATATCTCATAGCTGAGATAGCCGTCAATAGCTGCGTACTCGAGGTTCATCCAGGATAGTGGCTTGCATTCCCAGAAATCATGCCCTTCCTTCTGATGTCTACGGGAGCTTCTATTCTTGTAGACAGTGTTGGGCCTCCAAGAGCAGAGGTTTGTAGAACAGCAGCAAGTTTCCCTTAAGTGGATACCCAAGGTTTATCGAACTCAGGGAGGAAGAGGTCAAAGATATCCCTCTCATGCAACCCCGCAACCACAAAGCAAGAAGTCTCTTGTGTCCCCAACACACCAAATAGGTGCACTAGTTCGGCGAAGAGATAGTGAAATACAGGTGGTATAAATAAGTATGAGCAGTAGCAACGGTGCCGTAAAAGTGCTTGGCGTGTAGTTGATGGTGGTGGTATTGCAGCAGAGTAGTAACGCAAAGAAACGAAGAACGAGCAAGTAGTAACTCAGCAGTAGTAACGCAGCAGTAGTAAACAAGCAAGTAGTAACTCAGCAGTATTTAGGAACAAGGCCTAGGGATTACACTTTCACTAGTGGACACTCTCAACATCGATCACATAACGTAACGGATAAATGCATACTCTACACTTTTGTTGGATGATGAACACATTGCGTAGGATTACACGAACCCTCAATGCCGGAGTTAACAAGCTCCACAATAATGCTCATGTTTTAGTAACCTTTAGTGTAAGATAGATCAACGCTACTAAACCAAGTACTAGCATAGCATGCACACTGTCACCTTCATGCATATGTAGGAGGAATAGATCACATCAATATTATCATAGCAATAGTTAACTCCATAATCTACAAGAGATCATGATCATAGCATAAACCAAGTACTAACACGGTGCACGCACTGTCACCTTTACACACATGCAGGAGGAATAAACTACTTTAATAACACATCACTAGAGTAGCACATGGATAAATTGTGATACAACATGCTGCAATCATAAAGAGATATAAATAAGCACCTCACTATGCCATTCAACAGTGAATAAGTATTCTGTGAAATCTAGCCTAAGAGACCCACACGGTGCACACACTGTCACCTTTACACACGTGGGACGAGGAGTCTCCGGAGATCACATAAGTAAAACTCACTTGACTAGCATAATGACATCTAGATTACAAGCATCATCATATGAATCTCAATCATGTAGGGCAGCTCATGAGATTATTGTATTGAAACACATAGGAGAGAGATGAACCACATAGCTACCGGTACAGCCCCGAGCCTCGATGGAGAACTACTCCCTCCTCATGGGAGCAAGCAGCGGTGATGAAGATGGCGATGGAGATGGCAGCGGTGTCGATGGAGAAGCCTTCCGGGGCACTTCCCCGCTCCGGCAGGGTGCCGGAACAGAGATCCTGTCCCCCGCATCTTGGCTTCGCGATGGCGGCGGCTCGGCAGTGTTTCGTGGGTTTCGTCAATTGGTATCGGGTTTTCTGATCCAGGGGCTTTTTATAGGCGGAGAGGCGGCGCAGAAGGTCGAAGGGGCGACGACACCATAGGCGGCGCGGCCGGGCCTCGGGCCGCGCCGGCCTAGGGTCCGGGGGCCCGGTGCCCCCTCTCCGGTCCTTCCCGGTGTTCTGGATGCTTCCGGTGAAAATAGGAACTTTGGCGTTGATTTCGTCCGATTCCGAGAATATTTCGTTACTAGGATTTCGAAACCAAAAACAGCAGAAAACAGGAACCGGCACTTCGGCATCTTGTTAATAGGTTAGTTCCGTAAAATGCACGAATATGACATAAAGTGTGCATATAACATGTAGATAACATCAATAATGTGGCATGGAACACAAGAAATTATCGATACGTTGGAGACGTATCAGCATCCCCAAGCTTAGTTCTGCTCGTCCCGAGCAGGTAAAACGATAACAAAGATAATTTCTGGAGTGACATGCCATCATAAACTTGATCATAATATTTGTAAAGCATATGTAGTGAATGCAGCGATCAAAACAATGTATATGACATGGGTAAACAACTGAATCATATATCAAAGACTTTTCATGAATAGCACTTCAAGACAAGCATCAATAAGTCTTGCATAAGAGTTAACTCATAAAGCAATAATTCAAAGTAAAGGTATTGAAGCAACACAAAAGAAGATTAAGTTTCAGCGGTTGCTTTCAACTTGTAACATGTATATCTCATGGATATTGTCAACATAGAGTAATATAATAAGTGCAATAAGCAAGTATGTAGGAATCAATGCACAGTTCACACAAGTGTTTGCTTCTTGAGGTGGATAGAAATAGGTGAACTGACTCAACAATAAAAGTAAAAGAATGGTCCTTCAAAGAGGAAAGCATCGATTGCTATATTTGTGCTAGAGCTTTGATTTTGAAAACATAAAGAGAGCATAAAAATGAAGTTTTGAGAGGTGTATGTTGTTGTCAACGAATGGTAGCGGGTACTCTAACCCCTTGCCGGACAAACCTTCAAAGAGCGGCTCCCATTTTATTTTATTTTTGGATGGCACTCCTTCCAACCTTTCTTTCACAAACCATGGCTAACCGAATCCTCGGTGCCTCGCCAACAATCTCATACCATGAAGGAGTACCTTTTTATTTTAGTTTTATTATGATGACACTCCTCCCAACCTTTGCTTACACAAGCCATGGCTAACCGAATCCTTCGGGTGCCGTCCAACAATCACATACCATGGAGGAGTGTCTATTTTTAGTTTGTTAATTTGGGACTCGGGAATCCCATTGCCAGCTCTTTTTGCAAAATTATTGGATAAGCGGATGAAGCCACTAGTCCATTGGTGAAAGTTGCCCAACAAGATTGAAAGATAAACACCACATACTTCCTCATGAGCTATAAAACATTGACACAAATAAGAGGTAATAAATTTTGAATTGTTTAAAGGTAGCACTCAAGCAATTTACTTTGGAATGGCGGAGAAATACCATGTAGTAGGTAGGTATGGTGGACACAAATGGCATAGTGGTTGGCTCAAGTATTTTGGATGCATGAGAAGTATTCCCTCTCGATACAAGGTTTAGGCTAGCAAGGTTGTTTGAGGCAAACACAAGGATGAACTAGTACAGCAAAACTCACATAAAAGACATATTACAAGTATTATAAGACTATACATCGTCTTCCTTGTTGTTCAAACACCTTACTAGAAATTATCTAGACCTTAGAGAGACCAATTATGCAAACCAAATTTTAGCATGCTCTATGTATTTCTTCACTAATGGGTGCAAAGTATATGATGCAAGAGCTTAAACATGAGCACAACAATTGCCAAGTATCACATTACCCAAAACATTATAGCAATTACTACATGTATCATTTTCCAATTCCAACCATATAACAATTTAACGAAGAGGAAACTTCGCCATGAATATTATGAGCTAAGAACACATGTGTTCATATGAACCAGCGGAGCGTGTCTCTCTCCCACACAAGCATGATGTAATCCAATTTATTCAAACAAAAACAAAAACAAAAGCAAACAAACAGACGCTCCAAGAAAAAGCACATAAGATGTGATGGAATAAAAATATAGTTTCAGGGGAGGAACCTGATAATGTTGTCGATGAAGAAGGGGATGCCTTGGGCATCCCCAAGCTTAGACGCTTGAGTCTTCTTGATATATGCAGGGATGAACCACCGGGGCATCCCCAAGCTTAGAGCTTTCACTCTCCTTAATCATATTGTATCATACTCCTCTCTTGATCCTTGAAAACTTCCTCCACACCAAACTCGAAACAACTCATTAGAGGGTTAGTGCACAATATAAATTGACATATTCAGAGGTGACACAATCATTCTTAACACTTCTGGACATTGCATAATGCTACTGGACATTAACGGATCAAAGAAATTCATCCAACATAGCGAAAGAGGCAATGCGAAATAAAAGGCAGAATCTGTCAAAACAGAACAGTTCGTATTGACGAATTTTAAAATGGCACCAGACTTGCTCAAATGAAAATGCTCAAATTGAATGAAAGTTGCGTACATATCTGAGGATCATGCACGTAAATTGGCATAATTTTCTGAGCTTCCTGCAGGGCAGTGGGCTCAGATTCGTGACAGCAAAGAAATCTGGAACTGCGCAGTAATCCAAATCTAGTACTTACTTTTCTATCAAAGACTTTACTTGGCACAACAAAACATAAAACTAAGATAAGGAGAGGTTGCTACAGTAGTAAACAACTTCCAAGACACAAATATAAAACAAAGTACTGTAGCAAAATAACACATGGGTTATCTCCCAAGAAGTTGCTTTCTTTATAGCCATTAAGATGGGCTCAAGCAGTTTTAATGATGCACTCGCAAGAAATAGTATTTGAAGCAAAAGAGAGCATCAAGAGGCAAATTCAAAACACATTTAAGTCTAACATGCTTCCTATGCATAGGAATCTTGTAAATAAACAAGTTCATGAGGAGCAAAGTAACAAGCATAGGAAGATAAAACAAGTGTAGCTTCAAAAATTTCAGCACATAGAGAGGCATTTTAGTAACATGAAAATTTCTACAACCATATTTTCCTCTCTCATAATAACTTTCAGTAGCATCATGAGCAAACTCAACAATATAACTATCACATAAAGCATTCTTATCATGAGTCTCATGCATAAAATTATTACTCTCCACATAAGCATAATCAATTTTATTAGTTGTAGTGGGAGCAAATTCAACAAAGTAGCTATCATTATTATTCTCATCAAGTGTAGGAGGCATAGTATAATCACAACAAAATTTACTCTCAGCAGTAAGTGGCACCAAAAGACCATTATCATTATCATCATCATAAATAGGAGGCAAAGTATCATCAAAGAAAATTTTCTCCTCAATGCTTGGGGGACTAAAAATATCATGCAAACCAGCTTCCCCAAGCTTAGAACTTTCTATATCATTATCAACAATGGTGTTCGAAGCGTTCATACTAATATTACTACCAAGCATGCAAATAAGGTTCCATAGGTTTTTTAATTTTCGCACCAAACAATCCATGTTTTAATTCAGGAAATAGAATAAGAAGCTCATTGTTGTCCATTATGCCAAACTAGTGTAAACAAGAAACAAAAAGATGCAATTGCAGGATCTAAAGGAAATAGCTTTGAGCACACACACAACGGCGCCGTAAAAATACTTTACCCGGGACCGTAGTATGAGAGCCTTTTACCTTTCCTCCCCGGCAACGGCGCCGTAAAAGTGCTTGATGTCTACGGGAGCTTCTATTCTTGTAGACGGTGTTGGGCCTCCAAGAGCAGAGGTTTGTAGAACAGCAGCAAGTTTCCCTTAAGTGGATACCCAAGGTTTATCGAACTCGGGGAGGAAGAGGTCAAAGATATCCCTCTCATGCAACCCCGCAACCACAAAGCAAGAAGTCTCTTGTGTCCCCAACACACCAAATAGGTGCACTAGTTCGGCGAAGAGATAGTGAAATACAGGTGGTATAAATAAGTATGAGCAGTAGCAACGGTGCCGTAAAAGTGCTTGGCGTGTAGTTGATGGTGGTGGTATTGCAGCAGTAGTAACGCAAGAAAACAAGAAACGAGCAAGTAGTAACTCAGCGAGTAGTAACGCAGCAGTAGTAAACAAGCAGTAGTAACTCAGCAGTATTTAGGAACAAGGCCTAGGGATTACACTTTCACTAGTGGACACTCTCAACATCGATCACATAACGAACAGATAAATGCATACTCTACACTTTTGTTGGATGATGAACACATTGCGTAGGATTACACGAACCCTCAATGCCGGAGTTAACAAGCTCCACAATAATGCTCATGTTTTAGTAACCTTTAGTGTAAGATAGATCAACGCTACTAAACCAAGTACTAGCATAGCATGCACACTGTCACCTTCATGCATATGTAGGAGGAATAGATCACATCAATATTATCATAGCAATAGTTAACTCCATAATCTACAAGAGATCATGATCATAGCATAAACCAAGTACTAACACGGTGCACGCACTGTCACCTTTACACACATGCAGGAGGAATAAACTACTTTAATAACACATCACTAGAGTAGCACATGGATAAATTGTGATACAACATGCTGCAATCATAAAGAGATATAAATAAGCACCTCACTATGCCATTCAACACTGAATAAGTATTCTGTGAAATCTAGCCTAAGAGACCCACACGGTGCACACACTGTCACCTTTACACACGTGGGACGAGGAGTCTCCGGAGATCACATAAGTAAAACTCACTTGACTAGCATAATGACATCTAGATTACAAGCATCATCATATGAATCTCAATCATGTAGGGCAGCTCATGAGATTATTGTATTGAAACACATAGGAGAGAGATGAACCACATAGCTACCGGTACAGCCCCGAGCCTCGATGGAGAACTACTCCCTCCTCATGGGAGCAGCAGCGGTGATGAAGATGGCGATGGAGATGGCAGCGGTGTCGATGGAGAAGCCTTCCGGGGCACTTCCCCGCTCCGGCAGGGTGCCGGAACAGAGATCCCGTCCCCTGGATCTTGGCTTCGCGATGGCGGCGGCTCCGGCAGTGCTTCGTGGGTTTCGTCAATTGGTATCGGGTTTTCTGATCCAGGGGCTTTTTATAGGCGGAGAGGCGGCGCAGAAGGTCGAAGGGGCGACGACACCATAGGGCGGCGCGGCCAGTGGCCCGGGCCGCGCCGGCCTAGGGTCCGGGGGCCCGAGGCTCCCTCTCCGGTCCTTCCCGGTGTTCTGGATGCTTCCGGTGAAAATAGGAACTTTGGCGTTGATTTCGTCCGATTCCGAGAATATTTCGTTACTAGGATTTCTGAAACCAAAAACAGCGTAAAACAGGAACCGGCACTTCGGCATCTTGTTAATAGGTTAGTTCCAGAAAATGCACGAATATGACATAAAGTGTGCATATAACATGTAGATAACATCAATAATGTGGCATGGAACACAAGAAATTATCGATACGTTGGAGACGTATCACCTTCCTTCGCCGGTTGTACTTGAACTCCTTCTTCATGTTGGCAAACTTAGGATCAATGAGCTTTGCTGCAAGATCAGCCATTCCAGCCTGCGGTTGACCTTTAATCTTGAAAATGTCCTGGATGTCGATGTGTCTCTCTTCTGGAACATGAAGACCGGCCGCACGAAGAACTTTTGTGTCATTTCTTTTATCAACACTTGTAAAAGTGTATTGCTTGTGCTTGAGAAAAGTCAGTAGGCGCGGACATTGATCCTTGCACCTTTGTCAAGAGCAGCACAAATAAATTCAATAAGTACCGTAATGAACACCGCAGCGCAACCATGGAAAATGTAGGTACGCTTTAAATATTCACGGAGACATATAATGATGAAACCCTACCTAATGTAGTGGAATACAAGAACGTGCTCCCTCATGGCGATTTGCATTACCTCCAACTTGTGTCCGCTAGAGTCATACTCGAGATCCAGACCAACGAACTTGAACCTGTCCTCGTCCTCGTCGAGCCAACCCTCGTACATACGAAGAATTCTATCAACAGTTGCCGCCTCATTGGTGTAGACGACGTCGATATATGTGCTCCCGTGCACAAGGATGCGGTAATTCTCCGTCGTGGACTTCTCGTCTCCGGCCACGACGGAGGAAGAGGCAGATGCCATGGACAGCGTGTGAGGAAGGGAGCACTGGGATGCGGTAGACGAACGGCCGGGGTTGGGACAGAATGGTGGAACTGCCACAGTATCGGGTGGGTATAGGGGCGGGAGGCGAACATGCAGTTAGAGGTCTAGCGGCCCATTGGCCCGTTACATGTCTGACGGCCTAACTGAAAAGGTTTTTAGTTTTGATTTGAATAAATCTACAGCACATCTGGTTAAATTCAAAAAATTCAAAAAAGTTTTAACCAACGGATTATGTTCACAAAAACGTGTGACATATTGGGTAAAAAAAAGTGGATTTTTTTTCGAAGGTCGAAAAATCGACTAGCTTAGAAAAACTGGTTTGATGTAACCCAAAAGGTTCTGTTTCTAAAAATGTGGATTTTTCGACCTTCGAGAAACCAGAAATTTTTGCACACACTCTGATATCCATCCTAAGACGAAGTGTTAAGTTTTTTTTTCATTTTTTGAATTTCTGTGAAAATAAACTATTAAATTTCAGTTAAATTCGAGTTGGGAAAAAAACGGAAGAAAACTAGAGAACCCCGCTCGGATGGGCCATGAGTATTCCTTCCCCGCGTCCATGCTCCACGTTAATGGGCTTAGTTCAAACCGCGTTACATGTCTGACGGCCTAATTGAAAAGTTTTTTAGTTTTGATTTGAATAAATCAGCACCACATATGGTTAAATTCAAAAAATTCAAAAAAAGTTTTAACCAACGGATTATGTTCACAAAAATGTGTGACATATTGGGTAAAAAAAACTGGATTTTTTTTTCAAAGGTCGAAAATCGACTAGCTTAGAAAAAGTGGTTTGATGTAACCCAAACGGTTCCATTTCTAAGAATGTGGATTTTTCGACCTTCGAGAAACGCTCCAAAAATTTTTGCACACACTCTCGTATCCATTCTAAGACGAAGTGTGAAGGTTTTTTCATTTTTTGAATTTCTGTAAAAATAAACTACTAAATTTTAGTTAAATTCGAATTGACAGAAGAAACTAGAGAACCCTGCTGGATGGTCCATGAGTGTTCCCTCCCCACGGCCATGCTCCACGTTAATGGGCTTAGTACACAAACCGGCCTATTACCTGTCCGGAATGTTATCCAACTATCGCGCCTAGCTCTGCGTGCCGGCGTTAATGAGCGCCACCGCTCCATCGCCTCCCTCCGGACTATAAAAAGGGCCGCCTCTCATCGTCCCTTTCACACACAAACCCTAGAGGCTCTCTCCCCAACCCTTGCCGCCACCGTCTCAACAAGAGTTGACGCCATGGCTGGGAGAGGCGGAGGCCGACGTGGTCGTGGCCGTGGCCGCGGCAGAGCTGCACGCTCGCCGTCGCCTGCCACACCGTCGGCTTCATCGCCGGAGATGGACGTGGAGGGGCCCGTGCTGTTCGAGTTCGTCCTCGTACTCAAGGGCGACCCACGCGGTATCCAGAGACTTCCTGACCCCTTCGCCGTCTATGTCGCCGGCGACGATCGCTCGGGCACGCTGCATCTGCGGGAGGCTTCGTCCAGCTTCTACCGGTGGATCGTCGACGTGATATACGACGGGCGCGGCAAGATGTACCTCCACATCGGCTGGGAGAAGTTCGCGCGCCACCACAGACTCGAATCCGGCTTCATCCTCCTGTTCTCCTACTATGGCGACAGGGACATGAGCGTCAAGGTCTTCGACGAGACGCGCTGCCGCCGGGACAACCACGACAACCACGGCGACAGCACCGACGAGGAGGACGACTGATGAAGAGTGTTGTTTCTTCGCAGCGAATACGTGCACGAAAGTTTCTGGATGTTCGTCTCATCGGTAGAACCAACAAGTGCACCATCCTCCCGCTGGATTTTCCGAGTTTGGGTGATCGGGTGTTCCCGAGTGTTCTTTCTTAGCAGATGAACACAGGAAACCTTCGATGCATGGTCTAGTTAGGTTTAGTTTTTTTGCAAAATTTTATATTTGTGTCCACCATGGTTCAAAATATGTATTAGTTTGTGGAAAACCATGTCCCAATTATGTATTAGTTTGTGGTAATTGAAATAAAAATACCAAAAAAGTATTTTAAAGGTTTCGTGTGTTCACACGAAACCTTCGATGCCAAATCAAGTGGATGGATGTGGATGTGGATGTGGATGGGGTTGCCAGGGTGAGTCCAACTGAGTGCATGGTTATTTCATGTGAGAAACCTAGGAGACTTAACACGGAATGGTGCATGGTCTATTTAGTCAACGTCGAAATAATCACAAGTACACAAATATGTGACTATTTTTTACCTCAAACTCATATGTGACTATTTTTTACTCCTTTCTTACTCGTACCTTCTATGGTAATCAAACTTGTTGATTTTAGCTAACATCTCTACGTGGCAATGACTTTGTTATCGAGGGATCGAACAAGTTTGTCTACGGAGACTGAGCAGTCTATGTGAAAAACAATCTATGCATGAGAATAACAAACAAGGCATTCATGCATAACAGTTATAACTAGCATTTATCTAGATAAAAGAGTAACAATTATAACTAGCATTTATCTAAACAAGGCATTCATGCTTAACAGTTATAACTAGCATTTATCTAAACAAGGCATTCATGCATAACGATCATAACCAGCATTTATCTAAACAAGCAGGCATTCATGCATAACACTGGAGATATAAGTTCTTAGTACTAAGAAATTCCATAAGTAGAACTTAAGGTTCTACGTACACACATTAAACCTAAAAGTTCTTAGTTATCCATTACAACCAGACAGAAATAAGCTCCAAGTACATAACATATATACGGCGGCGAGCATCGGGCTGAGGCATGCATGGTAGGTTCACATGTTGCGACGCCTCTTGAGGATCCTGCCGGAACGGGGAAGGCGAGGACCCAGCAGAAACCTTGCAAGTGCCTCGTGGTCGGCCTTGCCCTGCCACTCGCGGGCGCTGTGGCGAGTGTCCATAGCATGCATCTCAAGGGAAGCCAGCAAGCCGTCCTTCACCTTGCAGGGACAGAAGGGGCAAGCATGCCTTCCCCTACGCACTGTCTTCAGAATCCGAGACTCGAATCCCTTGACCTGCCTCTGCACGTAGGACTCAAAGTTATCCTCGTCGACGTCGTCATTTGTGTTGTACTGCAAATAAAATTAGTTAGTCATGTTCTTCATACATGGAAGGGCAGTATTCATTTCATTGAACAAAACAGACTGCACATGAGAAATAATCCTACAAGAAAATTAGAACCGATGAGACATTGGATATGCCTCACCTGGAATATACTTCATCTGAAAGAAAGAACTATTACAATTGGTCGCAAAAAATGAGAGGTAGCTAACAATCCCCACCATAGTACTACAGACAAATGTGTGTTCCTTATTAGTTTTGCAGGACAAGGGGCACAGTACCGAATTGACTCTGCCCATAGATTCCAAATTTTTTTCATGATTCATTTTTTGTAAATTCTGTTTTCCCAAAGTTCATTTCTACATACATTTCATGGTGTGATAATTTCTACGAAACATTGTTAGAAAAAGAAACCTTTCACTTTTGAACCGCTTTAACCAATCAGCAGCTTGTATTCATTTTCTTTTCTTTAAATGCCTCTATTAAATAGAGCAAGTGGATCGTCATTTTAGCTCACTGATTTAATGCCTAAAAAAATAGAAGAGAGACATGCATTGGGGCAAGGAGTAATTATATGATGTGATTAATTAGCAAATTAAATGGAAGCAAGCATTATTTGATATGTGTTTTGGAACAAGTAGTTCTTCACAAATAATATTAGATACATTGCTCAATAATATTAGATACATTGCTCAATAATATTTTAACAACCACAAATAAGCATACATTAGGCATGGTAGAGTACAATGTGTAAAGTCTATATGATGAAGCATTTATGTATAAGAGGAATCAGATGGCATTGTACTACATTTATATTACATCGAATATAGTGATGTAAATGGAAAAGATGCCATCACTCACCGATATCGATAAACCCTAGGTACGATTTTCAATCATTTTAGGTCACTCATTGCATGCCTTGATCCCAGCCCCCAATAATCATTTTTGGTTTCTCAATGTTGTTACTAGCATGCACAACATTTATAAGCATCTTCTTGATTAATAAGCATATGTTTTGACAGAATACGGCACTTTATTCATTAACCCATATCAATACAAAGGGTCTTCTGGATGCAAGCCGGAGCATAATTGGAAATAAAACCGAAGGACGCTAGATTACAGGATCTAGCTAAAATGTGTGCCGCTTCATTTAAAGAGCGTTTAACAGGCAGCAATAGATTCAACAGACAAGTTTGATGTCCTTTATCAACACTCCCACCTGAGACCGATCAAGCACAGTGGTGTTTATTCGTTGGATCAAGGACAAGCAATCAGTGACGAAGATCACCTTTGAAAAAACCCTATTTCTAGTGATCAGCATCGCTTGTCGAAGAGCCAAAGCTTCAGCAATCTCCGGAGAGGTAAAAGATTGCATCAGTGACGAATCAAGGACAAGCAATCGTTGACGAATGAGGGATTTTTTTACAAAAAGTTCAAGGTCTCTTCAAAACCACGCGCATCCACTTATTTGTGGATGGAGGGAGTAGATCTACCTCGTAGGGCTCGATGTACTCGCGGACATAGCTGCGTTTACCAGATCGACATAGCATCCACGCGCATCTACTACATCGACTTTGCAGGGGTTACCAGATCTGAGAGGGGAGACATAGCTTTACCTCGCAGGGCTGGACGTACTGGCTGGCCTCGTACAAGGCGTCGATTTCCTTGAACGCCGCCTCCCTCTCGGCAGCGGCGCGAGCAGCAGCAGCCACCGCATCAGCGTCGCCGCCTAGATCAGCACCAGCAGCTCCCACGCCGCCGTCCGCCACCGGACCAGCGCCGCCGCCCAGATCAGCACCAGCAGCTCCCGCTCCCGCTCCCGCAACCTCTCCCGCGGCCGCCCCCGCAGCCGCAGCCGCTCCCTCTCCGCCCTCCAAACCAGCAGCAGCCGCGGCAAGGTTCATGTCCATTGCCGGATCTGTGCTTCGCCGAAGAAATGGGAGTGTAGGGAGAGTGATACGTCTCCGACGTATCGATAATTTCTTATGTTCCATGCCACATTATTGATGATATCTACATGTTTTATGCACACTTTATGTCATATTCGTGCATTTTCTGGAACTAACCTATTAACAAGATGCCAAAGAGCCGCTTGTTGTTTTCTCGCTGTTTTTGGTTTCAGAAATCCTAGTAACGAAATATTCTCGGAATTGGACGAAATCAACGCCCAGGGTCCTATTTTGCCACGAAGCTTCCAGAAGACCGAAGAGGAGTCGAAGTGGGGCCACGAGGTGCCGCCACACTAGGGCGGCGCGGCCCAGGCCCTGGCCGCGCCGACCTAGGGTGTGGGGCCCTCGTGTGGCCCCCTGACCTGCCCTTCCGCCTACTTAAATCCTCCGTCGCGAAACCCCCAGTACCGAGAGCCACGATACGGAAAACCTTCCAGAGACGCCGCCGCCGCCAATCCCATCTCGGGGGATTCCGGAGATCGCCTCCGGCACCCCGCCGGAGAGGGGATTCATCTCCCGGAGGACTCTTCACCGCCATGGTCACCTCCGGAGTGATGAGTGAATAGTTCACCCCCGGACTATGGGTCCATAGCAGTAGCTAGATGGTTGTCTTCTCCTCATTGTGCTTCATTGTTGGATCTTGTGAGCTGCCTAACATGATCAAGATCATCTATCCGTAATGCTATATGTTGTGTTTGTCGGGATCCGATGGATAGAGAATACCATGTTATGTTAATTATCAAGTTATTACCTATGTGTTGTTTATGATCTTGCATGCTCTCCGTTATTAGTAGAGGCTCGGCCAAGTTGATGCTAGTAACTCCAAGAGGGAGTATTTATGCTCGATAGTGGGTTCATGTCTCCGTGAATCGGGGAGTGACAGAAACCCCTAAGGTTATGGATGTGCTCGTTGCCACTAGGGATAAAACATTGATGCTATGTCCGAGGATGTAGTTATTGATTACATTACGCGCAATACTTAATGCAATTGTCTGTTGTTAGCAACTTAATACTGGAAGGGGTTCGGATGATAACCTGAAGGTGGACTATTTAGGCATAGATGCAGCTGGATGGCGGTCTATGTACTTTGTCGTAATGCCCAATTAAATCTCACTATGTTTATCATGACATGTATGTGCATTGTTATGCCCTCTCTATTTGTCAATTGCCCGACTGTAATTTGTTCACCCAACATGCTTTTATCTTATGGGAGAGACACCTCTAGTGAACTGTGGACCCCGGTCCATTCTTTTATACTCGAAATACAAATCTGTCGCAATACTTGTTTTACTGTTTTCTTGCAAACAATCATCTTCCACACAATACGGTTAATCTTTTGTTACAGCAAGCCGGTGAGATTGACAACCTCACTGTTTCGTTGGGGCAAAGTACTTTGGTTGTGTTGTGCAGGTTCCACGTTGGCGCCGGAATCTCTGGTGTTGCGCCGCACTACATCCCGCCGCCATCAACCTTCAACGTGCTTCTTGACTCCTACCGGTTCGATTAAACCTTGGTTTCTAATCGAGGGAAACTTGCCGCCGTGCGCATCACACCTTCCTCTTGGGGTTCCCAACGGACGTGTCAGCTACACGCATCAAGCAAATTTCTGGCGCCGTTGCCGGGGAACTGAAGAAAAGCTACACCACAAAGATTTCTAACTCCCACGTCAACTACACGCTAGCAACTAAATTTCTGGCGCCGTTGCCGGGGAGATCAAGACACGCTGCAAGGGGAGTCTCCACTTCCCAATCTCTTTACTTTGTTTTTGTCTTGCTTTAATTTATTTACTACTTTGTTTGCTGCATTATATCAAAACACAAAAAAATTAGTTGCTAGCTTTACTTTATTTACTGTCTTGTTTGCTATATCAAAAACACAAAAAAATTAGTTACTTGCATTTACTTTATCTAGTTTGCTTTATTTACTACTGTTAAAATGAGTAATCATGAAGTTGAAGTTCGTTCGTTTAAGCAACAAGGGGGAGAATGTTTAAAAGATGCTTGGTATAGAATTAGTGATGCCCATAATAGGTGCACTAAGAAACACTCCACCACTATCCTACTCAGGAATTTTTATGTTGGTATCTCTAGCTGGAATAGATATGTTCTTGATTGTCTCGCGGGAGGTAACTTCCTAGGAGCTCCCGCTTTAGAAGCTAGTTGCATTATTGAGAGTTTATTTGGAACACCACCTGTTAATGAAAATAAAATTGAAACCTCCCTTGAGGATGTTATGAAAAAATTGGAAACCATAGAGAAAAATTTTCCGAGTGTTGAAACTAAGTTGGAGATGTTACTTGATAAAACTGATGAACTTGATAAATCCTTAGGAGGAATTGATGAAAGAATTAGTGTCCTAGGAGCTTGTGTTGACCATGATAATCAAATTAATAGGATTGGCGAACTTGAAAAAGCTATGGGAACCTTGGGTTCAACCTTTTCATCTTTACAGTTTAGAGAGAAAACTTATGTGGGAAAGGAGCAAAAGTTTATGTATGTCTCTAAAGTGCCTAAACCAAAGAAATATTATTATAGGCCTAAAATTGACAAAGCCCTTAGTACCACTAAAAATGGGGCAGCTTATGATATCAATGCTCCATCTCTCGATAATACTTGATACACACTTTCTGCGCCTAGCTGAAAGGCGTTAAAGAAAAGCGCTTATGGGAGACAACCCATGTTTTTACTACAGTATTTTTGTTTTATATTTGGGTCTTGGAAGTTGTTTACTACTGTAGCAACCTCTCCTTATCTTAGTTTTGAGTTTTGTTGTGCCAAGTAAAGTCTTTGATAGTAAAGTAAATACTAGATTTGGATTACTGCGCAGAAACAGATTTCTTTGCTGTCACGAATCTGGGTCTAATTCTCTGTAGGTAACTCAGAAAATTAAGCCAATTTACGTGAGTGATCCTCAGATATGTACGCAACTTTCATTACATTTGGGCATTTTCATTTGAGCAAATCTGGTGCCTCAATTAAATCCATCTTTACGGACTGTTCTGTTTTGACAGATTCTGCCTTTTATTTCGCATTGCCTCTTTTGCTATGTTGGATGAATTTCTTTGATCCATTAATGTCCAGTAGCTTTATGCAATGTCCAGAAGTGTTAAGAATGATTGTGTCACCTCTGAACATGTTAATTTTTATTGTGCACTAACCCTCTAATGAGTTGTTTCGAGTTTGGTGTGGAGGAAGTTTGCAAGGATCAAGAGAGGAGTATGATACAATATGATCAAGGAGAGTGAAAGCTCTAAGCTTGGGGATGCCCCGGTGGTTCACCCCTGCATATTCTAAGAAGACTCAAGCGTCTAAGCTTGGGGATGCCCAAGGCATCCCCTTCTTCATCGACAACATTATCGGGTTCCTCCCCGAAACTATATTTTTATTCCGTCACATCTTATGCACTTTGCTTGGAGCGTCGGTTTGTTTTTGTTTTTGTTTTGTATGAATAAAATGGATCCTAGCATTCACTGTATGGGAGAGAGACACGCTCCGCTGTAGCATATGGACAAGTATGTCCTTAGGCTTTACTCATAGTATTCATGGCGAAGTTTCTTCTTCGTTAAATTGTTATATGGTTGGAATTGGAAAATGCTACATGTAGTAATTCTAAAATGTCTTGGATAATTTGATACTTGGCAATTGTTGTGCTCATGTTTAAGCTCTTGCATCATATACTTTGCACCCATTAATGAAGAAACACATAGAGCTTGCTAATTTGGTTTGCATATTTGGTTTCTCTAAAGTCTAGATAATATCTAGTATTGAGTTTTGAACAACAAGGAAGACGGTGTAGAGTCTTATAATGTTTACAATATGTCTTTTATGTGAGTTTTGCTGCACCTTTCATCCTTGTGTTTGTTTCAAATAACCTTGCTAGCCTAAACCTTGTATCGAGAGGGAATACTTCTCATGCATCCAAAATCCTTGAGCCAACCACTATGCCATTTGTGTCCACCATACCTACCTACTACATGATATTTATCCGCCATTCCAAAGTAAATTGCTTGAGTGCTACCTTTTAAAATTCCATCATTCACCTTTGCAATATATAGCTCATGGGACAAATAGCTTAAAAACTATTGTGGTATTGAATGTGTACTTATGCACTTTATCTCTTATTAAGTTGCTTGTTGTGCGATAACCATGTTTCTGGGGACGCCATCAACTATTCTTTGTTGAATATCATGTGAGTTGCTATGCATGTCCGTCTTGTCTGAAGTAAGAGAGATCTACTACCTTAATGGTTGGAGCATGCATATTGTTAGAGAAGAACATTGGGCCGCTAACTAAAGCCATGATTCATGGTGGAAGTTTCAGTTTTGGACATATATCCTCAATCTCATATGAGAATAATAATTGTTGCCACATGCTTATGCATTAAAGAGGAGTCCATTATCTGTTGTCCATGTTGTCCCGGTATGGATGTCTAAGTTGAGAATAATCAAAAGCGAGAAATCCAAAATGCGAGCTTTCTTCTTAGATCTTTGTACAGGCGGCATGGAGGTACCCCATTGTGACACTTGGTTAAAACATGTGTATTGCGATGATCCGGTAGTCCAAGCTAATTAGGACAAGGTGCGGGCACTATTAGTATACTATGCATGAGGCTTGCAACTTGTAAGATATAATTTACATAACTCATATGCTTTATTACTACCGTTGACAAAATTGTTTCATGTTTTCAAAATAAAAGCTCTAGCACAAATATAGCAATCGATGCTTTCCTCTTTGAAGGACCATTCTTTTTTACTTTTATGTTGAGTCAGTTCACCTATCTCTCTCCACCTCAAGAAGCAAACACTTGTGTGAACTGTGCATTGATTCCTACATACTTGCATATTGCACTTATTATATTACTCTATGTTGACAATTATCCATGAGATATACATGTTATAAGTTGAAAGCAACCGCTGAAACTTAATCTTCCTTTGTGTTGCTTCAATACCTTTACTTTGATTTATTGCTTTATGAGTTAACTCTTATGCAAGACTTATTGATGCTTGTCTTGAAGTACTATTCATGAAAAGTCTTTGCTTTATGATTCACTTGTTTACTCATGTCATTACCATTGTTTTGATCGCTGCATTCATTACATATGTTTACAAATAGTATGATCAAGGTTATGATGGCATGTCACTTCGAAATTATCTTATCGTTTTACTCGCTCGGGACGAGCAGAACTAAGCTTGGGGATGCTGATACGTCTCCGACGTATCGATAATTTTTTATGTTCCATGCCACATTATTGATGATATCTACATGTTTTATGCACACTTAATGTCATATTCGTGCATTTTCTGGAACTAACCTATTAACAAGATGCCGAAGAGCCAGTTGCTGTTTTCTGCTGTTTTTGGTTTCAGAAATCCTAGTAACGAAATATTCTCGGAATTGGACGAAATCAACGCCCAGGGTCCTATTTTGCCACGAAGCTTCCAGAAGACCGAAGAGGAGTCGAAGTGGGGCCACGAGGCGCCGCCACACTAGGGCGGCGCGGCCCGTGCCCCGGCCGCGCCGACCTAGGGTGTGGGGCCCTCGTGTGGCCCCCCGACCTGCCCTTCCGCCTACTTAAAGCCTCCGTCGCGAAACCCCCAGCACCGAGAGCCACGATACGGAAAACCTTCCGCGAGACGCCGCCGCCGCCAATCCCATCTCGGGGGATTCGGAGATCTCCTCCGGCACCCTCGCCGGAGAGGGGATTCATCTCCCGGAGGACTCTTCACCGCCATGGTCGCCTCCGGAGTGATGAGTGAGTAGTTCACCCCTGGACTATGGGTCCATAGCGAGTAGCTAGATGGTTGTCTTCTCCTCATTGTGCTTCATTGTTGGATCTTGTGAGCTGCCTAACATGATCAAGATCATCTATCCGTAATGCTATATGTTGTGTTTGTCGGGATCCGATGGATAGAGAATACCATGTTATGTTAATTATCAAGTTATTACCTATGTGTTGTTTATGATCTTGCATGCTCTCCGTTATTAGTAGAGGCTCGGCCAAGTTGATGCTAGTAACTCCAAGAGGGAGTATTTATGCTCGATAGTGGGTTCATGTCTCCGTGAATGCGGGGGAGTGACGAAACCCCTAAGGTTATGGATGTGCTGTTGCCACTAGGGATAAAACATTGATGCTATGTCCGAGGATGTAGTTATTGATTACATTACGCGCAATACTTAATGCAATTGTCTCGTTGTTAGCAACTTAATACTGGAAGGGGTTCGGATGATAACCTGAAGGTGGACTTTTTAGGCATAGATGCATCTGGATGGCGGTCTATGTACTTTGTCGTAATGCCCAATTAAATCTCACTATATTTATCATGACATGTATGTGCATTGTTATGCCCTCTCTATTTGTCAATTACCCGATTGTAATTTGTTCACCCAACATGCTTTTATCTTATGGGAGAGACACCTCTAGTGAACTGTGGACCCCGGTCCATTCTTTTATACCGAAATACAAATCTGCTGCAATACTTGTTTTACTGTTTTCTTGCAAACAATCATCTTCCACACAATACGGTTAATCCTTTGTTACAGCAAGCCTGGTGAGATTGACAACCTCACCGTTTCGTTGGGGCAAAGTACTTTGGTTGTGTTGTGCAGGTTCCACGTTGGCGCCGGAATCTCCGGTGTTGCGCCGCACTACATCCCGCCGCCATCAACCTTCAACGTGCTTCTTGACTCCTACTGGTTCGATTAAACCTTGGTTTCTAACTGAGGGAAACTTGCCGCTGTGCGCATCACACCTTCCTCTGGGGGTTCCCAACGGACGTGTCAGCTACACGCATCAAGCAAATTTCTGGCGCCGTTGCCGGGGAACTGAAGAAAAGCTACACCACAAAGATTTCTAACTCCCACGTCAACTACACGCCTGCAACTAAATCCCCACCATAGTACTACAGACAAATGTGTGTTCCTTATTAGTTTTGCAGGACAAGGGGCACAGTACCGAATTGACTCTGCCCATAGATTCCAATTTTTTCTCATGATTCATTTTTTGTAAATTCTGTTTTCCCAAAGTTCATTTCTACATACATTTCATGGTGTGATAATTTCTACGAAACATTGTTAGAAAAAGAAACCTTTCACTTTTGAACCGCTTTAACCAATCAGCAGCTTGTATTCATTTTCTTTTCTTTAAATGCCTCTATTAAATAGAGCAAGTGGATCGTCATTTTAGCTCACTGATTTAATGCCTAAAAAATAGAAGAGAGACATGCATTGGGGCAAGGAGTAATTATATGATGTGATCAATTAGCAAATTAAATGGAAGAAAGCATTATTTGATATGTGTTTTGGAACAAGTAGTTCTTCACAAATAATATTAGATACATTGCTCAATAATATTAGATACATTGCTCAATAATATTTTAAGAACCACAAATAAGCATACATTAGGCATGGTAGAGTACAATGTGTAAAGTCTATATGATGAAGCATTTATGTATAAGAGGAATCAGATGGCATTGTACTACATTTATATTACATCAGAATATAGTGATGTAAATGGAAAAGATGCCATCACTCACCGATATCAGTAAACCCTAGGTACGATTTTCAATCATTTTAGGTCACTCATTGCATGCCTTGATCCCAGCCCCCAATAATCATTTTTGGTTTCTCAATGTTGTTACTAGCATGCACAACATTTATAAGCATCTTCTTGATTAATAAGCATATGTTTTGACAGAATACGACACTTTATTCATTAACCCATATCAATACAAAGGGTCTTCTGGATGCAAGCCGGAGCATAATTGGAAATAAAACCGAAGGACGCTAGATTACAGGATCTAGCTAAAATGTGTGCCGCTTCATTTAAAGAGCGTTTAACGAGCAGCAATAGATTCAACGAGACAAGTTTGATGTCCTTTATCAACACTCCCACCCGAGACCGATCAAGCACGGTGGTGTTTATTCGTTGGATCAAGGACAAGCAATCGATGACGAAGATCACCTTTGAAAAACCCTATTTCTAGTGATCAGCATCGCTTGTCGAAGAGCCAAAGCTTCAGCAATCTCCGGAGAGGTAAAAGATTGCATCAGTGACGAATCAAGGACAAGCAATCAGTGACGAATGAGGGATTTTTTTACAAAAAGTTCAAGGTCTCTTCAAAACCACGCGCATCCACTTATTTGTGGATGGAGGGAGTAGATCTACCTCGTAGGGCTCGATGTACTCGCGGACATAGCTGCGTTTACCAGATCGACATAGCATCCACGCGCATCTACTACATCGACTTTGCAGGGGTTACCAGATCTGAGAGGGGAGACATAGCTTTACCTCGCAGGGCTGGACGTACTGGCTGGCCTCGTACAAGGCTTCGATTTCCTTGAACGCCGCCTCCCTCTCGGCAGCGGCGCGAGCAGCAGCAGCCACCGCATCAGCGCCGCCGCCCAGATCAGCACCAGCAGCTCCCGCGCCGCCGTCCGCCACCGGACCAGCGCCGCCGCCCAGATCAGCACCAGCAGCTCCCGCTCCCGCAACCTCTCCCGCGGCCGCCCCCGCAGCCGCAGCCGCTCCCTCTCCGCCCTCCAAACCAGCAGCAGCCGCGGCAAGGTTCATGTCCATTGCCGGATCTGTGCTTCGCCGAAGAAATGGGAGTGTAGGGAGAGTGATACGTTTCCGACGTATCGATAATTTCTTATGTTCCATGCCACATTATTGATGATATCTACATGTTTTATGCACACTTTATGTCATATTCGTGCATTTTCTGGAACTAACCTATTAACAAGATGCCAAAGAGCCGATTCTTGTTTCTCGCTGTTTTTGGTTTCGAAATCCTAGTAACGAAATATTCTCGGAATTGGACGAAATCAACGCCCGGTGGTACTATTTTGCCACGAAGCTTCCGGAAGACCGAAGAGGAGTCGAAGTGGGGCCACGAGGCGCCGCCACACTAGGGCGGCGCGGCCCGGGCCCCGGCCGCGCCGACCTAGGGTGTGGGGCCCTCGTGTGGCCCCCCGACCTGCCCTTCCGCCTACTTAAAGCCTCCGTCGCGAAACCCCCGAGCACCGAGAGCCACGATACGGAAAACCTTCCCGGAGACGCCGCCGCCGCCAATCCCATCTCGGGGGATTCTCGGAGATCTCCTCCGGCACCCTGCCGGAGAGGGGATTCATCTCCCGGAGGACTCTTCACCGCCATGGTCACCTCCGGAGTGATGAGTGAATAGTTCACCCCTGGACTATGGGTCCATAGCAGTAGCTAGATGGTTGTCTTCTCCTCATTGTGCTTCATTGTTGGATCTTGTGAGCTGCCTAACATGATCAAGATCATCTATCTGTAATGCTATATGTTGTGTTTGTCGGGATCCGATGGATAGAGAATACCATGTTATGTTAATTATCAAGTTATTACCTATGTGTTGTTTATGATCTTGCATGCTCTCCGTTATTAGTAGAGGCTCTGGCCAAGTTGATGCTAGTAACTCCAAGAGGGAGTATTTATGCTCGATAGTGGGTTCATGTCTCCGTGAATGCGGGGAGTGACAGAAACCCCTAAGGTTATGGATGTGCTTGTTGCCACTAGGGATAAAACATTGATGCTATGTCCGAGGATGTAGTTATTGATTACATTACGTGCAATACTTAATGCAATTGTCTCGTTGTTAGCAACTTAATACTGGAAGGGGTTCGGATGATAACCTGAAGGTGGACTTTTTAGGCATAGATGCAGCTGGATGGCAGTCTATGTACTTTGTCGTAATGCCCAATTAAATCTCACTATATTTATCATGACATGTATGTGCATTGTTATGCCCTCTCTATTTGTCAATTGCCCGACTGTAATTTGTTCACCCAACATGCTTTTATCTTATGGGAGAGACACCTCTAGTGAACTGTGGACCCCGGTCCATTCTTTTATACTAAAATACAAATCTGCTGCAATACTTGTTTTACTGTTTCTTGCAAACAACCATCTTCCACACAATACGGTTAATCTTTTGTTACAGCAAGCCGGTGAGATTGACAACCTCACTGTTTCGTTGGGGCAAAGTACTTTGGTTGTGTTGTGCAGGTTCCACGTTGGCGCCGGAATCTCTGGTGTTGCGCCGCACTACATCCCGCCGCCATCAACCTTCAACGTGCTTCTTGACTCCTACTGGTTCGATTAAACCTTGGTTTCTAACTGAGGGAAACTTGCTGCTGTGCGCATCACACCTTCCTCTTGGGGTTCCCAACGGACGTGTCAGCTACACGCATCAAGAGAGGCTTTGTTCGCCGAAGAACTAGGGTTAGGGTTTTCTCTCCTCTGCTTTTTGCCAGAAATGGGGATGGTGGGGAGGGGATGCGGCCGACTGGGGATAAAGTAGTGGACTCTTCTGGACTGTGCGTGTGGGCGTGGACCCGTGTGTGGACCCGTGGGCATGGACGGGCGTGTACGCGGAAGGGGTATGTACGCGGAAGGGGTACAGGCGTGTACGCGGAAGAGGTACGGGCGTGTATGTATTCTCGCGGTGATACGCGTACCTCCTCGGCTAACGGGTCCGGCGGGTTTTGGAGCGGGCATTTCTATACCCAAATCGAAGTTGAAAAAACGATCCTGCCCCTCGCCGCGGAGTAATCTGGGTTGTCCTTGTGTTCTGCTCAACATAACCGTTCGACGTTTGGGGTCTATGGAAGCCGTCGCCTTTCGATTATTGCGTGCAGTTCTTTGGAAGATAGTTTGAACAAACTGGGTTGCGCTATGTTTTGGTTCGTGAGCTCTTGCAGTCATCAACGACACACCCTCTTTAGAGATGATACTGTCATCCACGCCGAGGGCGGTCTTTAATGGTGCCATAGGAAACTTGTTTCGGGCACGATAAATTTTTGGAGCAACCGGCAGGAGCACTGCCTTTTCATTAAGCAAGGGGGGGAACCGACAAAACTGTACAGGAGAGGGCATATTTAGATTAAGGTGGGAATATGCCCCAGAAAACCACGCAAAGAAACAAAAAAAGAAGAGGGAAAAAGGTCAGTCAGGTTCGGCCGGTATGGCCGGCCCGAAGCCGTTGATGGCACGATCCCTCTGGAGGACGTCTTTGTTATCACCAGAATTTGACCGGATCAGAGGTGGGCCGTGATCAAGATGGGCTTGAAGAATATATATAGAAGAAATACGTGAATCGGCCTTACATGCAAAGTTTGGGCTAGTTTGCCCTTGTATCTGTAACATATTAGATTACGTGTCGGTTAGGAGTTAGAGTTTTACCCGTGCACGGTTAGGTGCACACCTGAATTAGAAAGTCCCTTGGACTATAAATATGTATCTAGGGTTTTTGGAATAAACAACAACCAACGTTCAACACAATCAATCTCGGCGCATCGCCAACTCCTTCGTCTCGAGGGTTTCTCCTGGTAAGCACCATGCTGCCTAGATCGCATCTTGCGATCTAGGCAGCATAAGCTTATTACGTTGTTCATGCGTTGCTCGTGCTGAAGCCTTTTTGATGGCGAGCAACGTAGTTATCTTAGATGTGTTAGGGTTAGCATTGTTCTTCGTATCATATGCTGTCGTAGTGCAACCCTTATACATCTAGCCGCCCTTACACCTATCTTAGGTGTGGGGGCGGCACCCCGCTTGATCACCGTTTAGTAGATCCGATCCGTTACGGTTGCTCCTTGTTCTTCAAGGATTAGTTTAATATCCGCAATAGTTAGGCCTTACAAAGGGTTGGAGGATCCAGCGGCGTGTAGGGTGTAGTTTGCTAGCCCTAGACAGGATGTTCCGGGGATCAACCTCGTGTTGGTTTTTAGGCCCTGTCTAGGATCGGCTTACGATCACCGTACGCGAGCGCGAGGCCCAACCGTGAGTAGGATGATCCGATTATGCGGTGAAAACCCTAAATCGTCGTAGATCGCTTTAGCTTCATCTTGATCAAGCAGGACCACCATATATTCGTACACCTCGTATGAATCATGGGTGGATCGGCTCTTTGAGCCGATTCACGAGACAACCTGAGAGCCGATCGAGGCTCGTATTTAACGTTTACGTGTATGCCATGCAGGAAACTAAGTGAGGCATCATCCAACACCTTCCCGACCATGTATAGGTCGGGTGGCACGCCCTTGCGACAGCATCGGACGTGTGACCAGAAGGCTTTGCGGGCCGTCGCTCTGAGGGACTGGGGCCAGCCGCAGCCCTAGTTGTTCCCGGCTCTACGGTGTTGCCAGTCGCTGCCCGCCGGTGGGTTTCTGACCGCAGCAGTCTTCCTTTGCGATATCGGCAACCTCAAGATAGGTAAGGCGGCGCCCAGTGAAAATGCGTCTATTTCGTTCCTTCCAAGCATTCCAAAGAACATATAGGAACCGGCCGCTGATGCGTTTTTGTTCCTTTGTAGCCTTTCCAGAGATCAAGTCATCCCACCATTCAGTGATGGATTGGTGGACGTGGCGATTATCAGGGCTGTCATCATTGTCCCAGGTCTTCATCCGGTTCCAAATGGCTATAGTGAAGGGGCAATCTTTGCATAGATGGTTGGCCGTCTCGGGCGCATGTAGACATAGAGGACATAGAGGTTCATGTGGCCAGCCCCTAATGGCGAGCATATCAACAGTTAGCAGCTTTCCGTGCAGAGCAAGCCATCCAAAAAGCTTGCACTTTGGTTCGGCGTGAGCAGCCCATATATTTGTTGCGAGAAATCTAGCCTGACCACCGAAGAACTGAGCCTTGTAAGCAGAGCTGGCACTGTAAGTCGAGTCGGTAGTGAGAGTCCATAAAATGGAGTTTGGTTGCTCAGGGGCCAGGTTGACGGCTTGGATGATGTCCCAAAGCTCCAAATATTGCGCCAGTTGTGTGGGTGTGTTTATCCTGTTGACGGAGCGGATCCAGTTGTTGTCGCTCAACTCTTTGGCAACCGTGCGGTTTTTCCCGGAGGCGATCTTGAAAAGATCAGGCGCCCAAGTCGAAAGGGGGCCCCGTCCACACCAGTTGTCGTGCCAGAAGGAGGTAAGCTTCCTGTTGCCAATAGTGATCTTGGTGGAGGCCCTGAAAAGCGCCATGTCAGTGTCGCCACAGGGAAGCTTTGATCCCGCCCACGTGCGCTCAGGGTCAGTCCATTGGAGCCAAGGCCAGCGGAGCCTTAAAGCTCATCCAGATCTTTCAATATCCGGCATTCCCAAGCCCCCCCCCCCCCCCCCAGAGTTTTCGGCATGCACACCGTTTTCCAATTCACGAGGGCTTCCCCTTGAGCCGCATGTTCTCCCTCGTCCCCCGCCCAGACGAAGGTCCTGGCAATCTTGTTGATCCTGTCTCTAGCCCATTTAGGCAGCGGTAAGACCGTAGCGTGGTATATACCGGTAGCCATGAGGACCGTCTTAGCAAGATTGACTCTTCCTGGCCGCGCTAAGTTCTTGCCCATCCATCCCGGCAACTTTCCCGCAATCTTGTCGATCAGAGGCTGCAGGTCGACCTTTCGGAGGCGTCGAAAGTGGAGAGGTAGGCCAAGGTATTTTCCAGGGAAACTGGCCAGTTTAGCCGGGAAGTCAGTGAGGATGTCCAGCAGGTCAATGTCCGCACAGCGCACCGGGAAGATTTTCGTCTTTGTCATGTTGGTGACAAGCCCACTAGCCTTTCCGAAGCAGTCTAGGATAGAGGAGATGGCACTGAGGTCGTCCTTGCGGGGGTTCACAAAGATCCCATCATCGTCGGCGTACAGGGAAATCCGGCATCTTGTGACCCTGGAGCGAATGGGAGTGAGGATGCCCTGTTGAGTGGCAAGGGAGAGGATGCGCTGAAGGGGGTCGATTGCCAGGATGAAGAGCATGGGGGATAGCGGATCCCCCTGACGAAGACCCCGGGCATGCCAGAAGGGGGTGCCAGAAACGCCGTTAAGAAGCACCCTGGATGTGGCAGAGGATAAAGACAGGCATACCCAATTCCTCCAAATTTGGCCAAACCCCAGAGCCATAAGGACCTCCAGAAGGTAAGCCCAGCCAACGGAGTCGAAAGCCTTGGAGATATCTAACTTCAGAAAGAGGCTCGGCGTCTTGGAAGAGTGAAGCTCCTTGATGAGGTTCTGGACGTGAAGAAAGTTGTCGTGGATACTGCGTTTCTTGACAAAAGCACTCTGGCACTTGGAGACGATGTCCGGGAGAATCGGTGCTAGCCGATTAGTGATACGTCTCCGACGTATCGATAATTTGTTCCATGCCACATTATTGATGATATCTACATGTTTTATGCATACTTTATGTCATTATTATGCGTTTTCCGGAACTAACCTATTGACGAGATGCCGAAAGGCCGATTGCTTGTTTTCTCGCTGTTTTTGGTTTCGAAATCCTAGTAAAGAAATATTTTCGGAATCGGACGAAATCAACACCGAAGATCTTATAATTCCCGGAAGCTTCCAGAGCACCGGAGAAAGGCGAGAGGGGAGCCGTGGGGGCCCCACCCCACAGGGCGGCGCGGCCCAAGGGGGGGCGCGCCCCCCTAGTGTGTGGGCACCCCGTGGCCCTTCAGACTCCGCCTCTTCGCCTATTTAGTCGTCCCTGACCTAAAACCTCGGCCCCGTTCGACGAAACCAGAGAAAACCATCCAGAGCCGCCGCCATCACGAAACTCCAATTCGGGGGACAGAAGTCTCTGTTCCGGCACCCTGCCGAGACGGGGAATTGCCCCCGGAGTCATCTCCACCGCCGTCTCCACCGCCATCTTCACCGCCATCGCTGCCTCCATGATGAGGAGGGAGTAATTCACCCTCGGGGCTGAGGGCTCCGCTCGTAGCTATGTGGTTCATCTCTCTCTTTATGTGATCTAGTTGAATATCATCTATGTGCTACTCTAGTGATGTTATTAAAGTAGTCTATTCCTCCCGCACTGTGTAATGGTGATATTGTGTGCATCGTGTAGTACTTGGCGTGGGTTATGATTGTAATCTCTTGTAGATTATGAAGTTAACTATTGCTATGATAAGTATTGATGTGATCTATGCCTCCTTCATAGTGTGATGGTGACAGTGTGCATGCTATGTTAGTTCTTGGTGTTATTGTGTTGATCTATCTTGCACTCTGAAGTTATTTAAATATGAACATTGAATATTGTGGAGCTTGTTAACTCCGGCATTGAGGGTTCATGTAATCCTACACAGTTAGTGGTGTTCATCATCCAACAAGAGGGTGTAGAGTAGTCCTATTATGTGATCATTGTTGAGAGTGTCCACTAGTGAAAGCGGGATCCCTAGGCCTTGCTTCCAAGCATCGAATCTCCGTTTGTTTACTATTTTGTTGCATGTTTACTCGCTGCCATATTTTATTCAGATTGCTATTACCACTCATACTCATCCATATTACTTGCATCTCACTATCTCTTCGCCGAACTAGTGCACCTTTACATCTGACAAGTGTATTAGGTGTGTTGGGGACACAAGAGACTTCTTGCTTTGTGGTTGCAGGGTTGCTTGAGAGGGATATATTTGACCTCTTCCTCCCTGAGATCGATAAACCTTGAGTGATCCACTTAAGGGAAACTTGCTGCTGTTCTACAAACCTCTGCTCTTGGAGGCCCAACACTGTCTACAAGAATAGAAGCTCCCGTAGACATCAAGGTATTTTCTGGCGCTGTTGCCGGGGAGGAAAGGTAAAAGGTACTCACACTCCGGATCTCGGCTACTAAGCTATATTCACCGTTGTAAGTACTCGAAGCTATTTCCTTTAGATCCTGCAATTGCATCTTTTTATTTCTTGTTTACACTAGTAAGGCATAATGGAATACAACTATGAGCTTTTTAATTTATTTCCTAAGTTAAGACATGAATTGTGTGATGCGAAAATTAAAGAACCTATGGAGCCTCAATTGCATGCTAGTAGCAATGTTATTAGTATGAACGCAAACACTGCTAATGCTATGGATAAGTCTAAGCTTGGGGAAGCTAGTTTCTGTGATCTTTTTAGTTTCCCATCCTTAGGGTAGAAAATTTGTTCTGGTAATGCTTTATCTCCCATATGCGATAACTCTAATGATGCTTGTGATATTTTAAATCCACCTACTGCAAGTACCGCTTTCAAGATACCCATGAAAATTATTGAACGTGTTATTGATAACCGCTATGAAGGGGATGGAACTGTCCATCCTGGAGATCATTTACTGTTTTTGCATGAATTATGCGGTTTATTCAAGTGTGCAGGTATCTCTATGGATCAAGTGAGGAAGAAGCTATTCTCTTTTTCGCTGTCTGGTAAAGCGGCGCATTGGTATAAATTGTTGAAGAATAGTCATTCTCTTGGTTGGGAGGAAATTGCACCTCTCTTTTATTCTAAATTTTATCCTCCTCATGAAGTGCATATTGATAGGAATTATATTTATAACTTTTATCCTCGTGATGGAGAGAGTATTTCTCAAGCATGGGGGAGATTGAAGTCACTAATTCTCAAGTGTCCCATTCATGAGCTCCCCCGTAATGTTATTGTTAACAATTTTTATGCGAGGCTTTCAGGACAACACATGGACTATCTGGATGCCTGTTCAGAGGGATCTTTCACAAGCAAAGAGGTTGAACCTAGGTGGGATCTTCTTGATCGGATTGAGGAGAATGCTGAAGGATGGGAGAACAACAAAGGTGAAGAGTCAGGTATAAATTATGATTATGAATGCATTGAAGCTTTTATGGATACTGATAAATTTCGAGATATGAGTGCTACTTATGGTCTTGACTCTCAAGTTGCTGCAAATCTTTATAAAGCCTTTGCTTCTCATTTTGAATTGCCTAAAAAGAATTTTGATAAGTATCATGAACCTTTTAAAGAGGCTTGCATGAAGGATGAAATTGTTGTTAATGATTGCAATAAGCATGCTCAAACTCCTAAGAATGTTGTTTCCTATAAGCATGTTAATTTTTGTGGAATGCATAGACCTTGTGGAATTAATCAAATCAAAGATGAATATTGTATCCATCATATTAATGAAAAAACTAGAAAGTGGGTTAGGGCTCTAGATGATCTTGGTAAAAAAGTTTGTGCCCTCTATCCTTTTATTTGTGAAGTTTGCCATGAAGTGGGTCATTTTAATTTTCAATGCTCCACCAATGATAATTTGAACCCAATGAGTGCTGCAAATTTGTATTGTGATGATGAAATTACTCCTAATCAGCATGATGAACTCACTTTATTTTTGTGGTGTGAAGAGTTATCAAGGAAAATTTCTTTGTTAGGTATTAATGATCTTGATATTGATGATGTCCTGCATGGGTGTTTTTCTTATTGCATTGATAATAGCCATACAAATACTTACATACAAAATATTTTAGAAGATGACACCTTGCCAAAATATGATAGGACCGCTGTGTGTTTTGAACTAATTAATGAAAAGGAGGAATCCTCCCAAGTTTCTTCTATTGTTTCGAAAGTAAATCAGATTATGCGGACAAGCCACCCTTCAAGCCTCTTCCTCCTAAAGAAGGGAACGAGGAGAAGGAGGAGAAGAAGAAGAAGGGAACGAAGAAGAAGAAGAAGAAGAAGAAGAAGAAGAAGAAGAAGAAGAAGGAGAATAAAGAGAAAGAGGTAACGGCATATCCCCGCGTGAATGAGATAACGCTAGGGAACCGTAAGTATGTTTCTCCTAATGATTATTATGATAATGAATCTGAATACAATGATCTTCCTATGCCCTTACCATACATTAGTGATCATGATTTGAATGATCACACTACTTTTGATATTGCAAATCTCTGGGAAACTAATTCTGAAAATGATGATGATAATAATTGCCATAGTGTCGATGCTATCCATGCTTCCTCCCATAATGATATAGAAAGCTCTAAGCTTGGGGAAGAGGTGTTTGAAAATCCTTTTGCTACTGATCATTATGTGTTTGATACATCTCCTTCTAATAACAATGATGGTATGGTCACAGATAAACCAACTGTGAAAGATAACTATTCTATTTCTTATGATGACATTGTGCCTCCGACCTTTAATGATTATTATAAAGAATGCTATGATATAGGTTATAACTATCCTTATGAAACTTGTCATAGTTATGATTGGATTGCCAAAAACAATTCCCTTAATATGCAACTTGTTTACCATGTTCAAATTCTTGATAATAATCTTGCTCCAATTACTATTAATGAGAAGAACTCTTCTTATGCCAAAATTAATGATACTTCTATACATATGAGCCATGATAAGAATGTTTTAAGTGATGGGTATATTGTGGATTTCATTAATGATGCTACGGAAAGTTATTATGAGAGAGGGAAACATGGTTATATGCATCTTAATAATATTAAGTTTCCCCTCTTTATGTTGAGAATCTTGAAGTTACTCGTGTTTTATCCTCTTATGCTTGTCACTTTGTTCTTCATGAATTCATTTGTGTACAAGATTCCTTTGCATAGGAAGTGGGGTATACTTAAATGTGTTTTGAATTTGCTTCTTGATGCTTTCTTTTTTTGCTTCAAATACTATTTCTTGCGAGTACATCATAAAAACTGCTGAGCCCATCTTAATGGCTATAAAGAAAGAACTTCTTGGAAGATAACCCATGTGTTTATTTTTCTACAGTACTTTTATTTTTTATTTGAGTCTTGGAAGTTGTTACTACTGTAGCAAACTCTCCTTATCTTATTTTTATTGCATTGTTGTGCCAAGTAAAGTCTTTGATAGTAAGGTTCATACTAGATTTGGATTACTGCGCAGAAACAGATTTCTTGTCTGTCACGAATCTGGGCCTAATTCTCTGTAGGTAACTCAGAAAATTATGCCAATTTACGTGAGTGAACCTCAGATATGTACGCAACTTTCATTCAATTTGAGCATTTTCATTTGAGCAAGTCTGGTGCCTCAATAAAATTCGTCTTTACGGACTGTTCTGTTTTGACAGATTCTGCCTTTTATTTCGCATTGCTTCTTTTGCTATGTTGGATGAATTTCTTTGTTCCCTTAATGTCCAGTAGCTTTGAGCAATGTCCAGAAGTGTTAAGAATGATTGTGTCACCTCTGAACATGTGAGTCTTTGATTATGCACTAACCCTCTAATGAGTTTGTTTCGAGTTTGGTGTGAAGGAATTTTTCAAGGGTCAAGAGAGGAGGATGATATACTACGATCAAGAAGTGTGAAAAGTCTAAGCTTGGGGATGCCCCGGTGGTTCATCCCTGCATATTTCAGGAAGACTCAAGCGTCTAAGCTTGGGGATGCCCAAGGCATCCCCTTCTTCATCGACAAATTATCAGGTCATTTCTCTTGAAACTATATTTTTATTCGGTCACATCTTATGTTCTTTACTTGGAGCGTCTGTGTGCTTTTATTTTCGTTTTGTTATTTTCATTCTCTGAATAAATACATGCTTGTGTGGGAGAGAGACACGCTCCGCTGGTTCATATGAACACATGTGTTCTTCGCTTTATCTTTTAGTGTTCATGGCGAAGGTTGAAACTGCTTCGTTAATTGTTATATGGTTGGAATCGGGAAATGCTACATGTAGTAATTCTAAAATGTCTTGAATAATTTGATACTTGGCAATTGTTGTGCTCATGTTTAAGCTCTTGCATCATATACTTTGCACCTATTAATGAAGAAATACATAGAGCTTGCTAAAACTTGGTTTGCATATTTGGTCTCTCTAAAGTCTAGATAATTTCTAGTATTGAGTTTTGAACAACAAGGAAGACGGTGTAGAGTCTTATAATGTTTACAATATGTCTTTTATGTGAGTTTTGCTGCACCGGTTCATCCTTGTGGTTGTTTCAAATAACTTTGCTAGCCTAAACCTTGTATCGAGAGGGAATACTTCTCATGCATCCAAAATCCTTGAGCCAACCACTATGCCATTTGTGTCCACCATACCTACCTACTACATGGTATTTCTCCGCCATTCCAAAGTAAATTGCTTGAGTGCTACCTTTAAAATTTCCATTCTTTACCTCTCGCAATATATAGCTCATGGGACAAATAGCCTAAAAACTATTGTGGTATTGAATATGTACTTATGCATTTTATCTCTTATTAAGTTGCTTGTTGTGCGATAACCATGTTTCGGGGACGCCATCAACTACTCTTTGTTGAATATCATGTGAGTTGCTATGCATGTCCGTCTTGTCACGAAGTAAGGGAGATCTACCACTTTATTGGTTAGAGCATGCATATTGTTAGAGAAGAACATTGGGCCGCTAACTAAAGCCATGAATCATGGTGGAAGTTTCAGTTTTGGACATATATCCTCAATCTCATATGAGAACATTAATTATTGCTACATGCTTATGCATCAAAGAGGAGTCCATTATCTCGTTGTCTATGTTGTCCCGGTATGGATGTCTAAGTTGAGAATAATCAAAAGCGAGAAATCCAAATGCGAGCTTTCTCCTTAGACCTTTGTACAGGCGGCATAGAGGTACCCCTTTGTGACACTTGGTTAAAACATGTGTATTGCGATGATCCCGGTAGTCCGAGCTAATTAGGACAAGGTGCGGGCACTATTAGTATACTATGCATGAGGCTTGCAACTTGTAAGATATAATTTACATAATACATATGCTTTATTACTACCGTTGACAAAATTGTTTCTTGTTTTCAAAATCAAAGCTCTAGCACAAATATAACAATCAATGCTTCCCTCTGCGAAGGGCCTTTCTTTTACCTTTTATGTTGAGTCAGTTCACCTATCTCTCTCCACCTCAAGAAGCAAACACTTGTGTGAACTGTGCATTGATTCTTACATACTTGCTTATTGCACTTGTTATATTGCTTTGCATTGACAACTATCATTCAGATATACATGTTACAAGTTGAAAGCAACCGCTGAAACTTAATCTTCCATTGTGTTGCTTCAATGCCTTTACTATGAATTTATTGCTTTATGAGTTAACTTTTATGCAAGACTTATTGATGCTTGTCTTGAAAGTACTATTCATGAAAAGTCTTTGCTTTATGATTCATTTGTTTACTCATGTCATTACCATTGTTTTGATCGCTGCATTCATTACATATGCTTACAATAGTATGATCAAGGTTATGATGGCATGTCACTCCAGAAATTATCTTTGTTATCGTTTACCTGCTCGGGACGAGCGAGAACTAAGCTTGGGGATGCTGATACGTCTCCGACGTATCGATAATTTCTTATGTTCCATGCCACATTATTGATGATATCTACATGTTTTATGCATACTTTATGTCATTATTATGCGTTTTCCGGAACTAACCTATTGACGAGATGCCGAAAGGCCAGTTGCTGTTTTCTGCTGTTTTTGGTTTCAGAAATCCTAGTAAAGAAATATTTTCGGAATCGGACGAAATCAACACCGAAGATCTTATAATTCCCGGAAGCTTCCAGAGCACCGGAGAAAGGCGAGAGGGGAGCCAGGGGGGCCCCACCCCACAGGGCGGCGCGGCCCAAGGGGGGGCGCGCCCCCCTAGTGTGTGGGCACCCCGTGGCCCCTCCGACTCCGCCTCTTTGCCTATTTAGTCGTCCCTGACCTAAAACCTCGGCCCCGTTCGACGAAACCAGAGAAAACCATCCAGAGCCGCCACCATCACGAAACTCCAATTCGGGGGACATAAGTCTCTGTTCCGGCACCCTGCCGGGACGGGGAATTGCCCCCGGAGTCATCTCCACCGCCGTCTCCACCGCCATCTTCACCGCCATCGCCGCCTCCATGATGAGGAGGGAGTAATTCACCCCCGGGGCTGAGGGCTCCGCTGTAGCTATGTGGTTCATCTCTCTCTTTATGTGATCTAGTTGAATATCATCTATGTGCTACTCTAGTGATGTTATTAAATTAGTCTATTCCTCCTGCACGGTGTAATGGTGATAGTGTGTGCATCGTGTAGTACTTGGCGTGGGTTATGATTGTAATCTCTTGTAGATTATGAAGTTAACTATTGCTATGATAAGTATTGATGTGATCTATGCCTCCTTCATAGTGTGATGGTGACAGTGTGCATGCTATGTTAGTTCTTGGTGTGATTGTGTTGATCTATCTTGCACTCTAAGGTTATTTAAATATGAACATTGAATATTGTGGAGCTTGTTAACTCCGGCATTGAGGGTTCGTATAATCCTACACAGTTATTGGTGTTCATCATCCAACAAGAGGGTGTAGAGTAGTCCTATTATGTGATCATTGTTGAGAGTGTCCACTAGTGAAAGCGGGATCCCTAGGCCTTGCTTGCAAGCATCGAATCTCCGTTTGTTTACTGTTTTGTTGCATGTTTACTCGCTGCCATATTTTATTCAGATTGCTATTACCACTCATACTCATCCATATTACTTGCATCTCACTATCTCTTCGCCGAACTAGTGCACCTTTACATCTGACAAGTGTATTAGGTGTGTTGGGGACACAAGAGACTTCTTGCTTTGTGGTTGCAGGGTTGCTTGAGAGGGATATCTTTGACCTGTTCCTCCCTGAGATCGATAAACCTTGGGTGATCCACTTAAGTGAAACTTGCTGCTGTTCTACAAACCTCTGCTCTTGGAGGCCCAACACTGTCTGCAAGAATAGAAGCTCCCGTAGACATCAGTTAGTCAGAAGCTTGGAGAAAATCTTCGAAAGGCTGTGAATGAGACTTATGGGTCTGTAATCTCCCACCGTCACCGCTTCAGATTTCTTCGGGATGAGAATGACGTTGGCGGAATTGACCAGGCTAGCACATCCATCCCGTAGATGCGACAAATGGAGAATAGCGGCGATGACGTCGTGCTTGATGATGTCCCAGCAATTCTTGAAAAAGGCGCCGATGAAGCCGTCGGGACCGGGCGCCTTAACGGAGGGGAGGGAGAAAACATCGTCTCGAATCTCAGCCTCGCTGAAGGGGGCATCCAAGTCCGAAAGGTCGTGAGGGGTGTAGCCCAGACCGTCCCAATCAAGGCGAAGGAGTCTAGGGCCTTCTTCCCAAGATGTCCTTTGAAATGGTTCAGCAGCACTTCTTCTTTGTCTTTGGCGGTGATTGCAGTGCCCTGCTGAGAGGCAAGAGTCTGAATGTGGACTTTCCTTCTACGTCCGTTTGCCCTGACATGAAACAGCTTCGTGTTAGCGTCGCCAAGACGGATCCAGGTTAGGCGGGATCGCTGTCGCAGTTTGATCTTCTTGACGGAGAGTAGGCCCAAGTAAGAGCATTTGAGCCGGCGCCGCAACTCCCGCTCGTCGTCCGAGAGGGGCCTAGCCTCCTCCGCCTGATCCATACGTAGGATAATCTCTTTCGCAGTTGATAGCTGAATCCGAAGGTCGCCGATGCTCTGCCTTTGCCACCTTTTAAGGGCCTTTGCTGTGCGAGCAAGCTTGATATGGACACGGCGGATGGGGTCGTGGGCGAGGATATCCTTGTTCCAGGCCTCGAAAACCGTTTCTTTGAATCCCTGCATACGAAGCCAGAATTCTTCAAACTTGAAAGACTGCTTTCTGGACGAGGCGACCGACCCTTGAAGAAGGAGAGGCGCGTGGTCGGAGCAGGCGGACGTAATGGCCTGGAGATGGGCATCCGGAAAAAGGGCATCCCAATCGGCGGTGCAGAAAACATGGTCTATCTTGGTAAGAACAGGGTCCGCTTGGGCATTGGACCAAGTGAAGCGCCGCCCGTCCATACGCATGTCTTTTAGGACAAGGAAATCCCGTGCCGCCCGAAACTTTCCAATGAGCCTACGATTTATGTTGAGGTTGTTTTTGTCCGAAGCTTTCGTGATGAGGTTGAAGTCGCCAAGAAGAAGCCAGGCATCCTGAACAAACGCCTTCAGGCCTTTAAGTTCCTCAATGAACAGCAACTTGTCGCTCTCGCCCTGAGGCCCGTAGACACAGGAGATGGATGATGGCGTGTATTTCACACGTTCGTTGGGCAACCCCAAGAGGAAGGTATGATGAGCACAGCAGCAAGTTTTCCCTCAGAAAGAAACCAAGGTTTATCGAACCAGGAGGAGCCAAGAAGCACGTTGAAGGTTGATGGCGGCGGGATGTAGTGCGGCGCAACACCGGAGATTCCGGCGCCAACGTGGAACCCGCACAACACAACCAAAGTACTTTGCCCCAACGAAACAGTGAGGTTGTCAATCTCACCGGCTTGCTTGTAACAAAGGATTAACCGTATTGTGTGGAAGATGATTGTTTGCAGAGAAAACAGTAAAAACAAGTATTGCAGTAGATTGTATTTCGATAAAGAGAATTGGACCGGGGTCCATAGTTCACTAGAGGTGTCTCTCCCATAAGACGAACAGCATGTTGGGTGAACAAATTACGGTTGGGCAATTGACAAATAAAGAGAGCATGACAATGCACATACATATCATGATGAGTATAGTGAGATTTAATTGGGCATTACGACAAAGTACATAGACCGCCATCCAACCGCATCTATGCCTAAAAAGTCCACCTTCGGGTTATCATCCGAACCCCTCCGAGTATTAAGTTGCAAGCAACAGACAATTGCATTAAGTATGGTGCGTAATGTAATCAACAACTACATCCTTAGACATAGCATCAATGTTTTATCCCTAGTGGCAACAAGCACAACACAACCTTAGAACTTTACGTCACATTGTCCAGGTGTCAATGCAGGCATGAACCCACTATCGAGCATAAGTACTCCCTCTTGGAGTTAAAGGCATCTACTTGGCCAGAGCATCTACTAGTAACGGAGAGCATGCAAGATCATAAACAACACATAAGCATAACTTTGATAATCAACATAACAAGTATTCTCTATTCATCGGATCCCAACAAACGCAACATATAGAATTACGAGATAGATGATCTTGATCATGATAGGCAGCTCACAAGATCCGACAATGATAGCACAATGGGGAGAAGACAACCATCTAGCTACTGCTATGGACCCATAGTCCAGGGGTAGACTACTCACTCATCACTCCGGAGGCGACCATGGCGGTGTAGAGTCCTCCGGGAGATGATTCCCCTCTCCGGCAGGGTGCCGGAGGCGATCTCCAGGATCCCCCGAGATGGGATCGGCGGCGACGGCGTCTCAGTAAGGTTTTCCGTATCGTGGCTCTCGGTACTGGAAGTTTCGTCACGGAGGCTTTAAGTAGGCGGAAGGGCAAGTCGAGAGGGGGCACAGGGGCCCCAGATGACAGGGCGGCGCGGCCAAGGGGGGGGGGCCGCGCCGCCCTAGGGTTTGGCTCCCCTGTGGCCCCACTTCCTTTCGTCTTCGGACTTCTGGAAGCTTCGTGAGAAAATAGGCCTCTGGGCTTTTATTTCGTCCAATTCCGAGAATATTTCTTTACTAGGATTTATGAAACCAAAAACAGCAGAAAACAACAACCGGCACTTCGGCATCTTGTTAATAGGTTAGTTCCGGAAAATGCACGAATATGACATAAAGTGTGCATAAAACATGTAGATAACATCAATAATGTGGCATGGAACACAAGAAATTATCGATACGTTGGAGACGTATCAGCATCCCCAAGCTTAGTTCCGCTCGTCCCGAGCAGGTAAAACGATAACAAAGATAATTTACTGGAGTGACATGCCATCATAAACTTGATCATACTATTTGTAAAGCATATGTAGAGAATGCAGCGATCAAAACAATGTGTATGACATGAGTAAACAAGTGAATCATAAAGCAAAGACTTTTCATGAATAGCACTTCAAGACAAGCATCAATAAGTCTTGCATAAGAGTTAACTCATAAAGCAATAATTCAAAGTAAAGGTATTGAAGCAACACAAAAGAAGATTAAGTTTCAGCGGTTGCTTTCAACTTGTAACATGTATATCTCATGGATATTGTCAACATAGAGTAATATAATAAGTGCAATAAGCAAGTATGTAGGAATCAATGCACAGTTCACACAAGTGTTTGCTTCTTGAGGTGGAGAGAAATAGGTGAACTGACTCAACATTGAAAGTAAAAGAATGGTCCTCATAGAGGAAAAGCATCGATTGCTATATTTGTGCTAGAGCTTTGATTTTGAAAACATGAAACAATTTTGTCAACGGTAGTAATAAAGCATATGCATCATGTAAATTATATCTTATAAGTTGCAAGCCTCATGCATAGTGTACCAATAGTGCCCGCACCTTGTCCTAATTAGCTTGGACTACCTGGATTATCACCGCAATACATATGCTTTAACCAAGTTTCACAAAGGGGTACCTCTATGCCGCCTGTACAAAGGTCTAAGGAGAAAGCTCGTATTTGGATTTCTCGCTTTTGATTATTCTCAACTTAGACATCCATACCGGGACAACATAGACAACAGATAATGGACTCCTCTTTTAATGCTTTAGCATTCAACAACAATTAATTCTTTTCTCATTAGAGACTTGAGGATGTTTGTCCAAAACTGAAACTTCCACCATGAATCATGGCTTTAGTTAGCGGCCCAATGTTCTTCTCTCACAATATGCATGCTCAAACCATTCAACTCGGTGTAGATCGCCCTTACTTCGGACAAGACGAACATGCATAGCAACTCACATGAAATTCAACAATGAGTTGATGGCGTTCCCCGATAAACATGGTTATCGCACAACAAGCAACTTAATAAGAGATAAAGTGCATAATTACATATTCAATACCACAATAGTTTTTAAGCTATTTGTCCCATGAGCTATATATTGCAAAGGTGAATGATGGAATTTTAAAGGTAGCACTCAAGCAATTTACTTTGGAATGGCGGGTAAATACCATGTAGTAGGTAGGTATGGTGGACACAAATGGCATAGTGGTTGGCTCAAGTATTTTGGATGCATGAGAAGTATTCCCTCTCGATACAAGGTTTAGGCTAGCAAGGTTATTTGAAACAAACACAAGGATGAACCGGTGCAGCAAAACTCACATAAAAGACATATTGTAAACATTATAAGACTCTACACCGTCTTCCTTGTTGTTCAAACTCAAAACTAGAAATTATCTAGACCTCAGAGAAACCAAATATGCAAACCAAATTTTAGCATGCTCTATGTATTTTTCATTAATGGGTGCAAAGCATATGATGCAAGAGCTTAAACATGAGCACAACAATTGCCAAGTATCACATTACCCAAGACATTTATAGCAATTACTACATGTATCATTTTCCAATTCCAACCATATAACAATTTAACGAAGGAGAAACTTCGCCATGAATACTATGAGTAGAAACCAAGGACATATTTGTCCATATGCTACAGCGGAGCGTGTATCTCTCCCATAAAGTGAATGCTAGGATCCATTTTATTCAAACAAAACAAAAACAAAAACAAACCGACGCTCCAAGAAAAAGCACATAAGATGTGGCCGAATAAAAATATAGTTTCGGGGAGGAACTCGATAATTTGTCGATGAAGAAGGGGATGCCTTGGGCATCCCCAAGCTTAGACGCTTGAGTCTTCTTGATATATGCAGGGGTGAACCACCGGGTGCATCCCCAAGCTTAGAGCTTTCACTCTCCTTGATCATGTTGCATCATACTCCTCTCTTGATCCTTGAAAACTTCCTCCACACCAAACTCGAAACAACTCATTAGAGGGTTAGTGCACAATATAAATTGACATATTCAGAGGTGACACAATCATTCTTAACACTTCTGGACATTGCATAATGCTACTGGACATTAATGGATCAAAGAAATTCATCCAACATAGCGAAAGAGGCAATGCGAAATAAAAGGCAGAATCTGTCAAAAACAGAACAGTTCGTATTGACGAATTTTAAAATGGCACCAGACTTGCTCAAACGAAAATGCTCAAATTGAATGAAAGTTGCGTACATATCTGAGGATCATGCTCGTAAATTGGCGTAATTTTCTGAGCTACATACAGGGAGGTGACCCAGATTCGTGACAGCAAAGAAATCTGGAACTGCGCAGTAATCCAAATCTAGTACTTACTTTTCTATCAACGGCTTAACTTGGCACAACAAAACTCAAAACTAAGATAAGGAGAGGTTGCTACAGTAGTAAACAACTTCCAAAACACAAAATAAAAACAAAGTACTGTAGGTAAAAACATGGGTTGTCTCCCATAAGCGCTTTTCTTTAACGCCTTTCAGCTAGGCGCGAGAAAGTGTGTATCAAGTATTATCGAGAGATGAAGCATCAACATCATAATTTGTTCTAATAATAGAATCATAAGGTACCTTTATTCTCTTTCTAGGGAAGTGTTCCATACCTTTCTTGAGAGGAAATTGATATTTTATATTACCTTCCCTCATATCAATAATCGCACCAACAGTTCGAAGAAAAGGTCTTCCCAATATAATGGGACAAGATGCATTGCATTCAATATCCAAGACAACAAAATCAACGGGAACAAGATTATTGTTAACGGTAATGCGAACATTATCAACTTTACCCAAAGGTTTCTTTGTAGAATGATCAACAAGATTAACATCCAAATAACAATTTTTCAATGGTGGCAAGTCAAGCATATTATAAATTTTCTTAGGCATAACGAAATACTTGCACCAAGATCACATAAAGCATTACAATCAAAATCTTTAACCTTCATCTTAATGATGGGCTCCCAACCATCTTCTAGCTTTTTAGGAATAGAGGCTTCGCGCTCTAGTTTCTCTTCTCTAGCTTTTATGAGAGCATTTGTAATATGATGCGTGAAAGCCAAATTTATAGCACTAGCATTAGGACTTTTAGCAAGTTTTTGCAAGAACTTTATAACTTCAGAGATGTGGCAATCATCAAAATTCAAACCATTATAATCTAAAGCAATGGGATCATCATCCCCAATGTTGGAAAAAATTTCAGCAACTTTATCACGAGCAGTTTCAGCTAGCTTTAGTAGTTTCGAGTGAGTTTTCGCGCTTTGTATTAGAAGTGGAAACATTGCTAACACCAATTCTTTTATTAGTATGAGTAGGAGGTGCAGCAACATGTGTAGCATTAGCATTACTAGTGGTGGTAATAGTCCAAACTTTAGCTATATTCTTCTCTTTAGCTAGTTTTTCATTTTCTTCTCTATCCCACCTAGCACGCTGAGTTCAGCCATTAATCTTATATTCTCATTAATTCTAACTTGGATGGCATTTGCTGTAGTAACAATTTTATTTTCAATATCCCTATTAGGCATAACTTTCGATTTCAAAAGATCAACATCAGAGGCAAGACTATCAACTCTAGAAACAAGAATATCAATTTTATTGAGCTTTTCCTCAACGGATTTGTTAAAGGCAGTTTGTGTACTAATAAATTCTTTAAGCATGGCTTCAAGTCCAGGGGGTGAATTCCTATTATTGTTGTAAGAATTTCCATAAGAATTACCATAACCGTTACCATTATTATAAGGATATGGCCTATAGTTATTACTAGAATTGTTCCGATCAGCATTGTTGTTGAAATTATTATTTTTAATGAAGTTTACATCAACATGTTCTTCTTGTGCAACCAATGAAGCTAATGGAACATTATTAGGATCAACATTAGTCCTATCATTCGCAAGCATAGACATAATAGCATCAACCTTATCATTCAAGGAAGAGGATTCTTCAACAGAATTTACCTTCTTACCTTGTGGAGCTCTTTCCGTGTGCCATTCAGAGTAATTAACCATCATATTATCAAGAAGCCTTGTTGCTTCACCAAGAGTGATGGACATAAAGATACCTCCAGCAGCTGAATCCAATAAATTCCGCGAAGAAAAATTTAGTCCTGCATAAAAGGTTTGGATGATCATCCAAGTAGTCAGTCCATGGGTTGGGCAATTTTTAACCAGAGATTTCATTCTTTCCCAAGCTTGAGCAACATGTTCAGTATCTAATTGTTTAAAATTCATTATGCTACTCCTCAAAGATATAATTTTAGCAGGGGGATAATATCTACCAATAAAAGCATCCTTGCATTTAGTCCATGAATCAATACTATTCTTAGGCAGAGATAGCGACCAATCTTTAGCTCTTCCTCTTAATGAGAAAGGGAACAATTTTAGTTTAATAATATCACCATCTACATCTTTATATTTTTGCATTTCGCATAGCTCAACAAAATTATTAAGATGGGCAGCAAGCATCATCGAACTAATTCCAGAAAATTGATCTTTCATAACAAGATTCGATGAAAGCAGGTTTAATTTCAAAGAATTCTCGCTGTAGTAGCAGGTGGAGCAATAGGTGTGCATAAGAAATCATTATTATTTGTGGTTGTGAAGTCACACAACTTAGTATTTTCAGCGTTGGCCATTTTAGCAATAGTAAATAAAGCAAACTAGATAAAGTAAATGCAAGTAAACTAATTTTTTTGTGTTTTCGATATAGCAAACAAGATAGCAAATAAAGTAAAACTAGCAACTAATTTTTTTGTATTTTGATTTAGTGCAGCAAACAAAGTAGTAAATAAAACTAAGCAAGACAAAAACAAAGTAAAGAGATTGAGAAGTGGAGACTCCCCTTGCAGCGTGTCTTGATCTCCCCGGCAACGGCGCCGGAAAATATGCTTGATGGCGTGTATTTCACACGTTCGTTGGGCAACCCCAAGAGGAAGGTATGATGAGCACAGCGAGCAAGTTTTCCTCGGAAAGAAACCAAGGTTTATCGAACCGGGAGGAGCCAAGAAGCACGTTGAAGGTTGATGGCGGCGGGATGTAGTGCGGCGCAACACCAGAGATTCCGGCGCCAACGTGGACCCTGCACAACACAACCAAAGTACTTTGCCCCAACGAAACAGTGAGGTTGTCAATCTCACCGGCTTGCTGTAACAAAGGATTAACCGTATTGTGTGGAAGATGATTGTTTGCAGAGAAAACAGTAAAAACAAGTATTGCAGTAGATTGTATTTCAGTAAAGAGAATTGGACCGGGGTCCACGGGTTCACTAGAGGTGTCTCTCCCATAAGACGAACAAGCATGTTGGGTGAACAAATTACTGATTGGGCAATTGACAAATAAAGAGAGCATGACAATGCACATACATATCATGATGAGTATAGTGAGATTTAATTGGGCATTACGACAAAGTACATAGACCGCCATCCAACCGCATCTATGCCTAAAAGTCCACCTTCAGAGTTATCATCCGACCCCCTCCAGTATTAAGTTGCAAGCAACGGACAATTGCATTAAGTATGGTGCGTAATGTAATCAACAACTACATCCTTAGACATAGCATCAATGTTTTATCCCTAGTGGCAACGAAGCACAACACAACCTTAGAACTTTCTGTCACTTGTCCCGTGTGTCAATGCGAGGCATGAACCCACTATCGAGCATAAGTACTCCCTCTTGGAGTTAAAGGCATCTACTTGGCCGAGCATCTACTAGTAACGGAGAGCATGCAAGATCATAAACAACACATAAGCATAACTTTGATAATCAACATAACAAGTATTCTCTATTCATCGGATCCCAACAAACGCAACATATAGAATTACAGATAGATGATCTTGATCATGATAGGCAGCTCACAAGATCCGACAATGATAGCACAATGGGGAGAAGACAACCATCTAGCTACTGCTATGGACCCATAGTCCAGGGATAGACTACTCACTCATCACTCCGGAGGCGACCATGGCGGTGTAGAGTCCTCCGGGAGATGATTCCCCTCTCCGGCAGGGTGCCGGAGGCGATCTCCAGGATCCCCCGAGATGGGATCGGCGGCGACGGCGTCTCGCAAGGTTTTCCGTATCGTGGCTCTCGGTACTCGGAAGTTTCGTCACGGAGGCTTTAAGTAGGCGGAAGGGCAAGTCGAGAGGGGGCACAGGGGCCCCGGATGACGGGCGGCGCGGCCAAGGGGGGCCGCGCCGCCCTAGGGTTTGGCTCCCCTGTGGCCCCACTTCCTTTCATCTTCGGACTTCCGGAAGCTTCGTGAGAAAATAGGCCTCCGGGCTTTTATTTCGTCCAATTCCGAGAATATTTCTTTACTAGGATTTCGAAACCAAAAACAGCGAGAACAACAGAACCGGCACTTCGGCATCTTGTTAATAGGTTAGTTCCAGAAAATGCACGAATATGACATAAAGTGTGCATAAAACATGTAGATAACATCAATAATGTGGCATGGAACACAAGAAATTATCGATACGTTGGAGACGTATCAATGGACCAAGTGGTCCCTTCACTAAGCATGGTGATCGACGCCGAGAGAGTATTAGCTGTGGCGTGAACGTTCGAGATGGTGAAGAAAGCATCAGACACCGACAGGATCATTCCCCCCGAAGTGCCGATAGCTGGGATGAAGGCTTAGTTGGCGGTAAAGTTTGGTCCGAGGGTGGCGGAGATTATCGCGTCATCGACGTGGTCGAGCTTTGTTTCTTGTAAGCACACTATAGAAGCATGCGTGTCGCGGATGAGGTCTTGGACTGCATCACGGCGTACTCTATTGTTGAGGCCGCGCGGATTCCAGTTGAAGATGTTAACATTTTTCTGCGACATTATTGTAGCGAGGCTTTCACGTTGAGGCTGAGCTGATTGCAGCATGAGTAAGACCCGTACATGACGGAGTAGAGGAAGTCGGTATCGCGCGGACGAGTAGACTTGAGGTCGATCGCAGCCTTAGGGAGCTTAAAACTTTGCTTACAGACCCAGTAGCACAAATGGTGAGTAGTCTTGCTGACGCAGCAGCTTAGGTGAAGATGAAAAGAAGTGCCTAAAATACGACGGGGCTCATGCCCATGAAGGTAGCGGCTTGGATGTTCTCTAAACATTGGCAGGGATGATCACGTTTTCGGGTGCAGGCTTTGTGGCGCCCTTCTTCTTCATTTTCTTGACCTGTTTCACAAGAGCTTCCAGGGCTTGGATGGCTGAAGCAGCGAGCGGGGCGTTGATGAACAGCTGCTGGTAGGCCGTTTTCGCCGCGTCGTCGAAAGTGGCCGTCGGTGAAAGAGGGAATAGAGAGAGAATGATTGCCCACACAATCGTGGCTTTCCTGTCATCTCATATATATAGGCAATGTACAAGATATACATGGAAAGAATCAATGCTAATCCTCTGCCATAATGGCCCGATTATATGCAATATCTCGAGCACTAAATATGGAAGAGGATAATAGAATATGCCAAGAGCATAATAGAATATGCCAACCGAATATATGATTCGGTTTGCCTAACATCCCCCCGCAGTCGCAACGGGAGATTCTCGGACGCTAAGACTGGATCGAAAGTCCAAGAATAATGGTGATGGTAGGCCTTTGGTGAAGATGTCCGCGAATTGTCGAGACGAAGGCACATGCAGAACGCGGATGTGCCCCAACGCAACACGAGCTCGAACGAAATGAAAGTCGATCTCAATGTGTTTGGTGCGTTGGTGCTGGACTGGATTCGTGGACATGTACACAACGACCGACATTGTCGCAGAAGACAACTGTAGCACTGGGCAGGGGTCGGTGGAGATCTTGGAGAAGTTGGCGGAGCCAACTAGCTTCAGCAACGGTGTTGGCAACGCCTCGATACTCCGCTTCGGCGCTGGAACGGGAGACGGTATGCTGATGCTTGGATGACCACGAGATGAGGTTGTCGCCAAGGAACACGCAATAGCCGGAGGTGGAGCGACGAGTGTCCGGACAGCCCGCCCAGTCGGCATCCGTATAAGCGACGAGGCGATCCGTGGACGAAGGAGTGAGCTGCAGTCCATGGTGAAGCGTGCCCTTGACGTACCGAAGGACTCGTTTGACCAACAACAAGTGTTGATCACGCGTGTCGTGCATGTGGAGGCATATCTGCTGCACGGTATAAGCGATGTCGGGGTGCGTGAACGTCAAGTACTGGAGGGCACCAGCAAGACTTCGGTACTCCGAAGGATCGGCGACAGGAGGGCCAGCCTCAGCGGCGAGCTTGGGCGATGTGTCCACGGGAGTCGACGCAGAGTGGCAGGAGCTCATGCCAGCACGCTCGAGTATCTCGAGAGCGTACTGAGTCTGAGAGAGAAACATCCCCTGAGAGTCATGTCGAACGGCAAGGCCGAGGAAGTGATGAAGCTCGCCCAAGTCAGTCATGGCAAACTCGGCGCTGAGGTCGGTGATGACTCGCTCGAGTAAGGTCGATGTAGAAGCCGTGAGGATGATGTCGTCGACGTAGAGGAGCAAGTAAGCCGTGCCGAGTGTACCATGGAGGATGAAGAGCGAGGTGTCGGACTTCGAGCAAGTGAAGCCGAGAGTGGTGATGAAGGTCGCAAAGCGATGATACCACGCACGAGGGGCTTGCTTCAAACCGTAGAGGGCGCGGTTGAGGTGGCACACATGGTCAGGACGAGTGGAGTCGACGAAGCCAGTGGGTTGGTGGCAAAAGACCACCTCGTCGAGACGCCCATGGAGGAAGGCGTTCTTGACATCGAGCTGGCGAATCTTCCAGTTGGAGGAGAGAGCGGAGAGGATAACCCGGATGGTAGCTGGTTTAACCACCGGGCTAAAGGTCACGTCGAAGTCGATGCCGTGCTCCTGGGAGAAACCGCGCAGTACCCAGCGTGCCTTGTAGCGATCGAGGCTGCCGTCTAGTTTGAACTTGTGGCAGAAGACCCACTTGCCGGAGACGACGTTGGCGTTGGCGGGAGGACGCACAAGATCCCACGTGTCGTTGGCGAGTAAGGCGCCGTACTCAGTAGTCATAGCCGCCAGCCAGTTCGGGTCTTTGAGAGCACCACGAACAGACTTAGGGACCGGTGATGGAGCGACAACCGGAGTAGCGTGGAGGTTGAGGCGTGGGCGGGGACCGATGACCTTGCCAGCCTGACGACGGGTGATCATCTGGCGGGCAGGTGGTGGGGACGACGGTCGAGGAGGTGTCGTAGACGAGCTCGACGAGGGAGACGCGGAGCCAGAGGCCGCGTCATCGATGTCGTCGCTAGAGGATGCAGGAGCAGCGGAGAATGCAGGCTCTTGGTCCGGCGACTGCTGGGCCGTAGAGGCGGTCGAACGGCCCGAGGAGGCCGACGCGTGGGCCGGCGAGGAGCAGGCCGAGGGAGCCGGCGTGTGGGCCGGTGAGCGGGCCGAGGAGGCCGGCGTCCGGGGCGTCGAGGCGGCAGGCGCATTGGAGACTGGGGGCGGTCCAGCGGATCGGCACGCCCCAGCAGGCCAACGCAGCCCAGTGTGCATGGGTGGCACAGGGACCGAGTTGGGTACGTCGATCATGTCGTCATCCATAGGTGATGAAGACTGCTGTAGGTTAGACACGGAAAAATCTCGGGCAAAAGGAAAACGAGTTTCGTCAAAGACCACATGGCGAGAAATAATGATGCGACGAGACTCGAGATCCATGCAGCGGTAACCACGATGATTAGAGGGGTAACCAAGGAACACACGGGCTGCCGAGCGAGGCGACCGTTTATGAGGCATGGTGGAGGAGAGGTTGGGGTAACACAAACATCCGAAGGTACGAAGAAGTGTGTAGTCCGGTGGTTTAGAAAAAAGAGCAAATTAGGGACATGGTGTTGTGGGTATACTTCATAGGTGTACCATCGACAGTGCCTAGATCCGGCAAGCCCGGGTGGCCCACAGACGGTGATGAGGCATGTGGCCCATCGGGCGGCCCAGTTGCTGTTGATCATGAAGGAAGAAGTCCAGCCCAGGATCAGCAGGCCGGATCTGTACCGACATAGGAGTAACCCGGATCCATGGAGGCCCATGAGGAACCCGGATCCAGGACGACGTGTATGGAAGGCGGATCCGTGACGTGCACGGCAAGATATTGTACCGTAGCTAGGCTATCTGTAATCCGGCTAGGACTCTCCATGTAAACCCTAGATCCGTGCGCCTTTATAAGCCGGATCCCGGGAGCCCTAGAGGCACAACCACAACTCATTGTAACAACGCGAAAGCGCCCAGATAATTCCAGACAAGCAGCGAGAGGCCCTGTCATCGTGCGGGTGTTCCGAAGCTGGGTAACTCGCGTACCACCGTCCCGTGTGCACTCCGCCCTATGGCCCCTACTTCTCCCCTCGTGAGGATCCCTCCTCCGGGGTACCGTCGATCAGGGCAACGACAGTTGGCGCCCACCGTGGGGCCTGCGGCGTCTGGAGGCCGGAACCGGGAGGGTTCCGCCATGGGAAGCTACGACGACACCATCGCTGTGGGGTGTGTCCTTTACGCCGGAAATCTGCCGATCGTCCCTCCGGATGAGTGTTGGATTCCGGCTAAAACCGACCCCGTCAAGCTCTCCATCGTCCCAGTTGGCGGCATACACATCTTCATCGGGGAAACCGTCGATTCCGACGGAAACCCACTGGTAAGTAGCGCCGACGCGACCGCCGCTGAGCAGGACGCAGCCGCGAAGATCCGATCTGAGACGCTGGAACTCCCTAGCGAAGATTCCGCCTTAGATCCGGAAAAATCAAAACCCACCCAATCCGCCCCCGAGCAGGAAGTAACGGTGGAAGACCAATGCGGATCCGCCCGGGTCTCCCGTGTGTTAGAGAAGCAAAGGTGTCACTTCGCATTCTTCTTAGCCCATACCGCCGGAACCGCCCCTCATGGAGTCGGAGCTGGTCCCGTGCGAGTCGAGGCCCCGGAAAACAACGCTGCTCCGGATCGGCGAGGAGGCTGTCGGAGAAAGTGAGACTCCGGCTGAAGAATCGATTTTGGGAAATCTAAGCCCAATCTCCGGAGACACCCAGTCCATGGACACTCGCGAGTTTGATCGCAAGGTGACGGAACTCGGATACGGTGAACAGCTCCGAAGTCGACTCCGTCCAGCCAAAGCAGGTACTTGCAACCGTAGCAGCGCTCGGAGAAGACGGATCAGAAGCGGCAGACACTCAATCCGACCCCCAGCCATCTCACCATGGATCTCCGATGTCGCGGGAACGGCCCCGTAGGGATCCTTCCTCGGAGAGCCTCCTGTCGCCCGAAGAGATAGTTGCACAAGCACGCATGGATTTGGTCGCAAAGTCGGACGTCCTCAACAAGCCAATAACTCCCGGCGATGCCGCGGATCCGGAGGCTTTAGAGGCCACCGTAAAGGAGATGCTGGCCACAGCCAAAAAGTTTGCCAATACCGCAGCTGCTATATTGGATGAGAGGGAAGAAGCTGCACTGATCATGGATCGCTTTGAAAGACAGGATCGCGAAGTCATCGCAACACTCGAGCAAGTCAAGAGTATGAGAGCGGAGTGGGAGGTGAAAATGACCTACGCACAGGCGGAGGCTGATAGAATCGTCAGAGAAGCAATCCCTCCCCGCAGGATCAACTTCGCAACCCCCGCCGAACAGCAGCCGCTCGCCACCCCAAAGGACAATTTGGCAAAAGCCGCAGAAATTCTGAAGAAAAGTGACGAGGAGGTTGACATCAACTACTTGCGCACGCTCGTCGCTTCAGCCGGTTAAACAACGAGAGCAAGGCGGATACTTCGCGCAAGTTGGAATCTAACCCGGAGCATTGCGTCTCCACCGCGTGAAGGACGCCCACAACAACCGCCATCGAGATGACGAATCGCGAACCGGATCCTCGAACGCAGTAAGGAAAGCCGTGGAACACCCAAATCCGATCCCCGTACCATCAAAGACGCCACCGTCGGATCCGAGAAAGGGAAAGGATGCAATGTACTCCGGACGAGACAAGTACCGCAACGCCTCTCCTCCGCCTAATGGTTACCCGCGTCCCCCTCGTCGCCGTAGTCCAGCTCGGAAACACCGGGCCTCAAGGGCATGGTGGAATTGTTATCCGC
>NC_061509.1:22736129-22762250 GCF_022539505.1 Lolium rigidum | reverse complement strand
AACTTGATAATTAACATAACATGGTATTCTCTATCCATCGGATCCCGACAAACACAACATAGAGTATTACGGATAGATGATCTTGATCATGTTAGGCAGCTCACAAGATCCAACAATGAAGCACAATGAGGAGAAGACAACCATCTAGCTACTGCTATGGACCCATAGTCCAGGGGTGAACTACTCACTCATCACTCCGGAGGCGACCATGGCGGCGTAGAGTCCTCCGGGAGATGAATCCCCTCTCCGGCAGGGTGCCGGAGGAGATCTCCGAATCCCCCGAGATGGGATCGGCGGCGGCGGCGTCTCGCAAGGTTTTCCGTATCGTGGTTTTTCGCATCGGGGTTTCGCGACGGAGGCTTTAAGTAGGCGGAAGGGCGAGTCGGGGGGCCGACGAGGGGCCCACACCACAGGGCGGCGCGGGCCCCCTTGGCCGCGCCGCCTTGTGGTCCGGCCACCTCGTGGCCCCACTTCGTATGCTCTTCGGTCTTCTCGGAAGGTTCGTGGCGAAATAGGCCCCTGGGTCTTCGTTTCGTCCAATTCTGAGAATATTTCGTTACTAGGATTTCTGAAACCAAAAACAACGAGAAAACAGAACCGGCACTTCGGCATCTTGTTAATAGGTTAGTTCCGTAAAATGCACGAATATGACATAAAGTGTGCATAAAACATGTAGGTATCATCAATAATATGGCATAGAAAATAAGAAATTATCGATACGTCGGAGACGTATCAAGCATCCTCAAGCTTAGTTCCGCTCGTCCCGAGCGGTAAAACGATAACAAAGATAATTTCCGAAGTGACATGCCATCATAACCTTGATCATACTATTTGTAAACATATGTAGTGAATGCAGCGATCAAAACAATGGTAATGACATGAGTAAACAGGTGAATCATATAGCAAAGACTTTTCATGAATAGTACTTCAAGACAAGTATTAATAAGTCTTGCATAAGAGTTAACTCATAAAGCAATAAATCAAAGTAAAGGTATTGAAGCAACACAAAGGAAGATTAAGTTTCAGCGGTTGCTTTCAACTTGTAACATGTATATCTCATGGATAATTGTCAACATAGAGTAATATAACAAGTGCAATATGCAAGTATGTAGAAATCAATGCACAGTTCACACAAGTGTTTGCTTCTTGAGATGGAGAGAAATAGGTGAACTGACTCAACATAAAAGTAAAAATAATGGTCCTTCAAAGAGGAAAGCATCGATTGCTATATTTGTGCTAGAGCTTTTATTTTGAAAACATGAAGCAATTTTGTCAACGGTAGTAATAAAGCATATGAGTTATGTAAATTATATCTTACAAGTTGCAAGCCTCATGCATAGTATACTAATAGTGCCCGCACCTTGTCCTAATTAGCTTGGACTACCGGATCTTTGCAATGCACATGTTTTAACCAAGTGTCACAATGGGGTACCTCCATGTCGCATGTACAAAGGTCTAAGGAGAAAGCTCGCATTTTGGATTTCTCGCTTTTGATTATTCTCAACTTAGACATCCATACCGGGACAACATGGACAACGAGATAATGGACTCCTCTTTAATGCATAAGCATGTGGCAACAATTATTATTCTCATATGAGATTGAGGATATATGTCCAAAACTGAAACTTCCACCATGAATCATGGCTTTAGTTAGCGGCCCAATGCTCTTCTCTAACAATATGCATGCTCCAACCATAAAGGTGGTAGATCTCTCTTACTTCAGACAAGACGGACATGCATAGCAACTCACATGATATTCAACAAAAGATAGTTGATGGCGTCCCCAGAAACATGGTTATCGCACAACAAGCAACTTAATAAGAGATAAAGTGCATAAGTACATATTCAATACCACAATAGTTTTTAAGCTATTTGTCCCATGAGCTATATATTGCAAAGGTGAATGATGGAATTTTAAGGGTAGCACTCAAGCAATTTACTTTGGAATGGCGGAAAAATACCATGTAGTAGGTAGGTATGGTGGACACAAATGGCATAGTGGTTGGCTCAAGTATTTTGGATGCATGAGAAGTATTCCCTCTCGATACAAGGTTTAGGCTAGCAAGGTTATTTGAAACAAACACAAGGATGAACGGTACAACAAAACTCACATAAAAGACATATTGTAAACATTATAAGACTCTACACCATCTTCCTTGTTGTTCAAAACTCAATACTAGATGTTATCTAGACTCTAGAGAAACCAAATATAACCAAATTAGCAAGCTCTAAGTATTTCTTCATTAATGGGTGCAAAGTGTATGATGCAAGAGCTTAAACATGAGCACAACAATTGCCAAGTATCAAATTATCCAAGACATTTTAGAGTTACTACATGTAGTATTTTCCAATTCCAACCATATAACAATTTAACGAAGAAGAAACTTCGCCATGAATACTATGAGTAGAGCATAAGGACATATTTGTCCATATGCTACAGCGGAGCGTGTCTCTCTCCCATAAAGTGAATGCTAGGATCCATTTTATTCAAAAAAAACAAAAAACAAAAACAAACCGACGCTCCAAGCAAAGTGCATAAGATGTGACGGAATAAAAATATAGTTTCGGGGAGGAACCTGATAATGTTGTCGATGAAGAAGGGGATGCCTTGGGCATCCCCAAGCTTAGACGCTTGAGTATTCTTAAAATATGCAGGGGTGAACCACCGGGGCATCCCCAAGCTTAGAGCTTTCACTCTCCTTGATCATATTGCATCATACTCCTCTCTTGATCCTTGAAAACTTCCTCCACACCAAACTCGAAACAACTCATTAGAGGGTTAGTGCATAATAAAAATTCACATGTTCAGAGGTGACACAATCATTCTTAACACTTCTGGACATTGCATAAAGCTACTGGACATTAATGGATCAAAGAAATTCATCCAACATAGCAAAAGAGGCAATGCAAAATAAAAGGCAGAATCTGTCAAAACAGAACAGTCCGTAAAGATGGATTTTATTAGGCCACCAGACTTGCTCAAATGAAAATGCTCAAATTAAATGAAAGTTGCGTACATATCTGAGGATCATGCACGTAAATTGGCTTAATTTTCTGAGCTACCTACAGGGAGGTAGACCCAGATTCGTGACAGCAAAGAAATCTGGAACTGCGCAGTAATCCAAATCTAGTACTTACTTTACTATCAAAGACTTTACTTGGCACAACAAAACTCAAAACTAAGATAAGGAGAGGTTGCTACAGTAGTAAACAACTTCCAAGACACAAATATAAAACAAAAATACTGTAGTAAAAACATGGGTTGTCTCCCACAAGCGCTTTTCTTTAACGCCTTTCAGCTAGGCGCAGATCGAAAGTGTATATCAAGTAACATCGAGAGATGAAGCATCAACATCATAACTTGTTCTAATAATAGAATCATAAGGTAACTTCATTCTCTTTCTAGGGAAGTGTTCCATACCTTTCTTTAGAGGAAATTGATATTTAATATTACCTTCCTTCATATCAATAGTAGCACCAACGGTTCGAAGAAAAGGTCTTCCCAATATAATGGGGCAAGATGCATTGCATTCAATATCCAAGACAACAAAATCAACGGGGACAAGGTTATTGTTAACCATAATATGAACATTATCAACTCTCCCCAAAGGTTTCTTTTTAGCATTATCAGCGAGATTAACATCCAAATAACAATTCTTCAATGGTGGCAAGTCAAGCATATCATAGACTTTTTTAGGCATAACGAAATACTTGCACCAAGATCACATAAAGCATTACAATCAAAATCTTTGACTCTCATTTTAATGATGGGCTCCCAACCATCCTCTAGCTTTCTAGGAATAGAAGTTTCAAGTTTTAGTTTCTCTTCTCTAGCTTTTATGAGAGCATTTGTAATATGTTTTGTGAAAGCCAAGTTTACAGCGCTAGCATTGGGACTCTTAGCAAGTTTTTGCAAGAACTTTATAACTTCAGAGATGTGGCAATCATCAAAATCTAAATCATTACAATCTAAAGCAATGGGATTATCATCCCCAAGGTTGGAAAAAATTTCAGCAGTTTTATCACAGAGCGGTTTCAAGCAGTTTTAGCGGTTTCGGGTAATTTTGCGCACTTTGCACTAGGAGTAGAAGCATTGCCAACACCAATTATTTTACCATTGATAGTAGGAGGTGCAGCAACATGTGAATCATTAGCATTGCTAGTGGTGGTAATAGTCCAAACTTTAGCTACATTTTTCTCTTTAGCTAGTTTTTCATTTTCTTCTCTATCCCACCTAGCACGCAGTTCAGCCATTAATCTTATATTCTCATTAATTCTAAATTGGATGGCATTTGATGTAGTAATAATTTTATTTTCAATACCCCTATTAGGCATAACTTTCGATTTCAAAAGATCAACATCAGAGGCAAGACTATCAACTCTAGAAGCAAGAATATCAATTTTATTGAGCTTTTCCTCAACAGATTTGTTAAAGGCAGTTTGTGTACTAATAAATTCTTTAAGCATAGCTTCAAGTCCAGGGGGTGTATTCCTATTATTGTTGTAAGAATTCCCATAAGAATTAGCATAACCGTTACCATTATTATAAGGATATGGCCTATAGTTATTACTAGAATTGTTCCGATAAGCATTGTTGTTGAAATTATTATTTTTAATGAAGTTTACATCAACATGTTCTTCTTGGGCAACTAATGAAGCTAATGGAACATTATTAGGATCAACATTAGTCCTATCATTCGCAAGCATAGACATAATAGCATCAACCTTATCATTCAAGGAAGAGGATTCTTCAACAGAATTTACCTTCTTACCTTGTGGAGCTCTTTCCGTGTGCCATCCAGAGTAATTAACCATCATATTATCAAGGAGCTTTGTTGCTTCACCAAGAGTGATGGACATAAAGGTACCTCCAGCAGCTGAATCCAATAAATTCCGCGAAGAAAAATTTAGTCTCGCATAGAAGGTTTGGATGATCATCCAAGTAGTCAGTCCATGGGTTGGGCAATTTTTAACCAAAGATTTCATTCTTTCCCAAGCTTGAGCAACATGTTCATTATCCAATTGTTTAAAATTCATTATGCTACTCCTCAAAGATATAATTTTAGCAGGGGGATAATATCTACCAATAAAAGCATCCTTGCATTTAGTCCATGAATCAATACTATTCTTAGGCGAGAGATAGCAACCAATCTTTAGCTCTTCCTCTTAATGAGAAAGGAAACAATTTTAATTTTATAATGTCACCATCTACATCTTTATACTTTTGCATTTCACATAGTTCAACAAAATTATTGAGATGGGCAGCAGCATCATAAGAACTAACACCAGAAAATTGCTCTCGCATAACAAGATTAAGTAAAGCAGGTTTAATTTCAAAGAATTCTGCTGTAGTAGCAGGTGGAGCAATAGGTGTGCATAGGAAATCATTATTATTTGTGCTAGTGAAGTCACACAACTTAGTATTTTCAGGGTTGGCCATTTTAGCAGTAGTAAATAAAGCAAACTAGATAAAGTAAATGCAAGTAAACTAATTTTTTTGTGTTTTTGATATAGCAAACAAGACAGTAAATAAAGTAAAGCTAGCAACTAATTTTTTTGTGTTTTGATATAATGCAGCAAACAAAGTATTAAATAAAATAAAGCAAGACAAAAACAAAGTAAAGAGATTGAGAAGTGGAGACTCCCCTTGCAGCGTGTCTTGATCTCCCCGGCAACGGCGCCCGAGAAAAGAGCTTGATGGCGTGTATTTCACACGTTCGTTGGGCAACCCCAAGAGGAAGGTATGATGCGCACAGCAGCAAGTTTTCCCTCGTAAAGAAACCAAGGTTTATCGAACCAGGAGGAGCCAAGAAGCACGTTGAAGGTTGATGGCGGCGGGATGTAGTGCGGCGCAACACCAGGGATTCCGGCGCCAACGTGGAACCTGCATAACACAACCAAAGTACTTTGCCCCAACGAAACAGTGAGGTTGTCAATCTCACCGGCTTGCTGTAACAAAGGATTAACCGTATTGTGTGGAAGATGATTGTTTGCAGAGAAAATAGTAAAAACAAGTATTGCAGCAGATTTGTATTTCAGTATTAAAGAATGGACCGGGGTCCACAGTTCACTAGAGGTGTCTCTCCCATAAGATAAAAGCATGTTGGGTGAAAAAATTACAGTCGGGCAATTGAAAAATAGAGAGGGCATAACAATGCACATACATGACATGATAAGTATAGTGAGATTTAATTGGGCATTACGACAAAGTACATAGACCGCCATCCAACTACATCTATGCCTAAAAAGTCCACCTTCAGAGTTATCGTCCGAACCCCTTCCAGTATTAAGTTGCAAAGCAACGAGACAATTGCATTAAGTATGGTGCGTAATGTAATCAACAAATACATCCTCGGACATAGCGCCAATGTTTTATCCCTAGTGGCAACAAGACAACACAACCTTAGAACTTTCGTCACTCGTCCCGGTGTCAATGCGAGCATGAACCCACTATCGAGCATAAATACTCCCTCTTGGAGTTAAAAGCAAAAACTTGGCCAGAGCCTCTACTAGTAACGGAGAGCATGCAAGATCATAAACAACACATATGTAATAACTTGATAATTAACATAACATGGTATTCTCTATCCATCGGATCCCGACAAACACAACATAGAGTATTACGGATAGATGATCTTGATCATGTTAGGCAGCTCACAAGATCCAACAATGAAGCACAATGAGGAGAAGACAACCATCTAGCTACTGCTATGGACCCATAGTCCAGGGGTGAACTACTCACTCATCACTCCGGAGGCGACCATGGTGGCGTAGAGTCCTCCGGGAGATGAATCCCCTCTCCGGCGGGGTGCCGGAGGAGATCTCCGGAATCCCCCGAGATGGGATCGGCGGCGGCGGCGTCTCGCAAGGTTTTCCGTATCGTGGTTTTTCGCATCGGGGTTTCGCGACGGAGGATTTAAGTAGGCGGAAGGGCGCGAGTCGGGGGCTGACGAGGGGCCCACACCACAGGGCGGCGCGGGCCCCCCTTGGCCGCGCCGCCTTGTGGTCTGGCCACCTCGTGGCCCCACTTCGTATGCTCTTCGGTCTTCTGGAAGGTTCGTGGCGAAATAGGCCCCTGGGTCTTCGTTTCGTCCAATTCCGAGAATATTTCGTTACTAGGATTTCTGAAACCAAAAACAGCAGAAAACAAGAACCGGCACTTCGGCATCTTGTTAATAGGTTAGTCCAGAAAATGCACGAATATGACATAAAGTGTGCATAAAACATGTAGGTATCATCAATAATATGGCATAGAACATAAGAAATTATCGATACGTCGGAGACGTATCAGCGGCGAGGGAGCGGAGGACGCGGGTACCCGTTGGGTGGAGGAGAGGGATTCCGGTACTTGTTCCTACCAGTGTACATCGCATCCTTTCCCTTTCTAGGATCTGACGGTGGCGTCTTTGATGGTATGGGGATTGGATTTGGGTGTTCTCTGGTTTTCCTTCTGCGTTCCGAGGATCCAGTTCGCGACTCGCCATCGTGATGTCGATTGTTGTTGGCGTCCTTCTGCGCAGTAGAGACACAAAGTTCCGGGTTGGATTCCAACCTGCGCGAAATGTCTGCCTTGCTCTGCTGCTTCATTGCTGATGCAACGAGCGTACGGACGTATTCGATGTCGATCTCCTCGGTCTTTTTCTTCAAGATCTCCACAGCCTTCTTTATGTTATCCTTTGGAGTTGCGAGTGGCTGTTTGTCAGTGGGGGTTGCGAAAGTGATCTTGCGGGGAGGTATAGCATCCCGCCTGATTTTATCGACCTCCTGCTGAAGCTCGGTGACCTTGTCCTTCCAGTGTTGCTGGAGTTCCTTGACTTTTACCAGTTGTTCGTCAACCTCTAGCTCCCGCTGGTGGAAATTTTCCACGAAGTGCGCGGCTTCTTTCCTTTCATCCAGCATTGCCGCTGCGGTTCTTGTGAACTTCTGGGCTGTTGCCGGCATCTCTCGTCTTGCTCGCTTCTAGAGCTTCCGGATTTGCGGCATCGTCAGGGGTTATTGGTTTGTTGAGAATAGCCGAGTGCGCGATTGCCTCCATGCATGCTTGTTCAACCAGCTCTTCAGGGGATAGCACTTCCTTGTGCGGACGCTCCCGCGATAGCGGAGATCCTGCATGGGAAGGCTGTGGGTCGGAGTAGGTGTTATCATCCTCTGATTCGCGTTGATCCAGCGCCGCCAGGGTTGCAAGGACCTGTTTAGGCTGGGCGGATTCAACTTCGGGTTGATCACCGTATCCATATTCCTTCACCTTGCGATCGAACTCTTCAGTGTCCATGGATTGGGCATCTCCGGAAATTGGGCTTAGGTTGCCCAAAATCGACTCTTCCACCGGAGCTCCGCTTTCTCCGACAGCCTCTTGCTGATCCGAAGCAGCATTGTTTTCCGGGGCCTCGACCTGCTCGGGACCAGCTCCGGCTTCTTGAGGTGCGGTTCCGGCGGTATGGGCCAAGAAGTGCACGAAGTGACACCTTTGCTTCTCTAACAGCTGGGAGACCCAGGCGGATCTGCATTGGTCTTCCACCTTTATTTCCTGCTCAGGGGCGGATTGGGTGGGTTTTGATTTTTTCAAATCTAAGGCGGAATCTTCGCTAGGAAGTTCCTGCGTCTCAGGTCGGATATTCGCGACTGCATCCCGCTCAGCGGCGGTCGCGTCAGCGCTACTTACCAGTGGGTTTCCGTCGGAATCGACGGTTTCCCCGATGAAGATGTGTATGCCGCCAACTGGGACGATGGAGAGCTTGACGGGGTCGGTTTTAGCCGGAATCCAGCACTCATCCGGAGGGACGATAGGCAGATTTCCGGCGTAAAGGAAACGCCCCACAGCGATGGTGTCGTCGAAGCTTCCCATGGCGGAACCCTCCCGGTTCCGGCCTCCAGACGCTGCAGGCCCCACGGTGGGCGCCAACTGTCGTTGCCTAATCGACGGTGCCTCGGAGGAGGGATCCTTACGAGGGGGAGAAGAAGTAGGGGCCATAGGGCGGAGTGCACACGGGACGGTGGTACGCGATTTACCGAGCTTCGGAACACCTGCACGATGACAGGGTCTACTGCTGCTTGTCTGGAATTATCTGGGCGCTTTCGCGTTGTTACAATGAGTTGTGGTTGTGCCTCTAGGGCTCCCAGGATCCGGCTTATAAAGGCGCACGGATCTAGGGTTTACATGGAGAGTCCTAGCCGGAATACAAGTTACCTAACTACGGTACAATGTCTTGCCGTGTACGTCAAGGATCCGCCTTCCTCCAAGTACGTGCTGGATCCGGATACTTCATGGGCCGTCACGGATCCGGCCTCCTTCGTAGGTCGGTAGAGATCCGGCTTCCTGTTCCTGGGCTGGACTTCATCCTTCAGGATCTACAGCAACTGGGCCGGCCGATGGGCCACATGCCTCATCACCAACTATGGGCCACCCAGGCTTGCCGGATCTAGGCCATGCCGTTGATATACCCATAAAGTATACCCACAACATGTGGGTAGCTGAGTGGCTTTCCCAAGACCGAGCCACGAGACTGAGAGGTTTTTCCTTGCCTGGAGTTGAATACCACATCCGGTGACGAAGATCTGAAAGAGTTGAAGAAAAAGAAACTTCGGAGAGCTTAAATAGGGCTAGTCAGAGAAAAATCTCGTGTGATTAAAGTTATAGTCGCGCATGAAAAGAATCCCAACTAAATAAGGAAGGAAAAGAGCTAATGGTTTTGCTAAACATCAGTCGCCAAGTCTGATTCTGCTCTGATTCACGATAGGAAGCTAAACACCAGCACGGACCTCCATCAACTGAGACTTTAGCCGTTATCAGTCGACTGCTCCCTAGGCACTCCCAAGAGTTAAAAGGAAAATCTGGTGCATGCGGCGAACATCTCTACGGGCGCAACACGTACCGGCCGGCCGTACCCGACAATTCCCCAAAAATCCGAACTGCCGAAGGAGGTTTAAAACATGGAGTACGTACGCAACGTTTCTCTGTTGTTACGTGCCTGTTGGCCTATCAGTCTTCTCACTATCGTGTTGTATATTCTTCATTTATAATTCTCTTAGATTGCTTAGTTTCTAATTCTTTAATCAGATTATTATTCTAAAAGACCACGACACAAATTTCTTGTTATAAAATAGAATCACAAAATTCAATGGTTAGTTTGACATGGAGATTGCACAGATGGAGAGCGTTTTTTGCTAAGTCCTTATTATTGCTTAGTTATAAGAATTTTTTTCAGTTATTTTCTTTATCCTCTGTTAGTGTCTTTCTTCAATATTACCTTTGCCGACAGGAAAAGTGTGGTGACCCTGCATACCACTGCATGTTGTAGTATGCCAGTCGTTGATATAACATTCACGAAGTACCAATCCGCAAATATTACATCCCTCGGAGTAGTACAACAAAACATAGCAGATCCATAACTCATTCATTTATTATTACAAGCAACATGTACATATCATCTCGGAGCTCCTCTTGGGTCCTAAGAGGAATACTCCTGGGTTCGAGGTGAACCCGACTCAACTTACAATATAAGAGTCTTACTAGGTTATACATTTATTCTCCTCGAGCAGTTAAGTACTAAGAGTTCGTACTGCTCGGATACTACTGCTACTCGGTAGGTCTATGCTTGCTCTCCTCCGGAACCCTCCCCGGTTCCGTAGATGATGAGGTAGTCTACTCCTTCTATACCTCCGGAGAGGTCTGGTTCTTCATAGCAGATGACTTTTGCTCCTTCAGGGTCGTCGTTGTTCTCCTCCAGTCGATTGAGACAATCTAAGCAAGGGATTTAAGAGTGGTATGAGTACGAGCGTACTCAACAAGTTCATTATAGAAAAGAGGTGTTTAATGCACTAGCTACGATATCAGACCAGAAAGTCCAATACCAATACAGTTTTGATAAATATTTCTTTTAAAATGTTGCTTTTATTCAGAAGAACTATGTACGTCAGCCTTCACCGGTTTACTAGAACTTCATGGAGCTCCTTTCCGGCAGCGTTCGCACTTCCAAATCCCAGAACAGGGAGTGACAGGTCACGATTCATTACACTCTGCAGAGGTGTGTTGCTTTACCCATAAGAGATCTTATCCTTGGTGCCAACCGAGCAACTTTCCCGTCCACACTTCCTTCGGTGTGAGGCCCGGTATAAGGTCTAGCCAATCATGTTCCTCCGCTACCTCGAACACCGACCCTTTGTTGCAATTCCGACCTTGGGTCCTCGCCGGTCAGCGTATCCAAAGGATACCTTCCGACCTCGACTAATATCAGGCATCACGGCCATCAACCTTCGCCGGTCGTTGCAACCCATCATAGACCGCATTACCGTGGGGACTTTATCGGGACCCCCACCCTACCGCTTGTCCCTCAGGATTCAAGTGTCTACGGCAAGCGCATCCGTTGATGAACGAGAGGTGAAAACACTTTTGACTACTCTGTCCCACTCCAGATCTTATGATTAACACGGGTATTACGGCACACGAATCACTGGACGACATTTGTTGTTTAATCCTAGATGGATACAAACCCTTGCAATGGAACCTCTGATACGTCTCCAACGTACCTATAATTTCTGATGTTTCATGCTTGTTTTATGACAATACTTACATGTTTTGCTCGCACTTTATGATGTTTTTATGCATTTTCCGGAACTAACCTATTAACGAGATGCCGAAGGGCCAGTTGCTGTTTTCTGTTGTTTTTGGTTCCAGAAAGGCTGTTCGGGCAATATTCTCGGAATTCGAGGAAACGAAGACCCAACATCTTATTTTTCCCGGAACCTTCCAGAAAGTCAGAGGGGGACTAGAGGCGAGCCCTGGGGGCCCCACACGTGTGGCCGGCACGGCCCAGGAGGGGGGCGCGCCGCCCTAGTGTGAGGTGTCCCCGTGGCCCCTCCGACTCCGACTCTTCGCCTATTTAAGCCGTCTCGACCTAAAAACGCGATACCAATTGACGAAACTCCAGAAAGACTCCAGGGGCGCCGCCACCATCGCGAAACTCCGTTTCGGGGGACAGAAGTCTCTGTTCCGGCACCCTGCCGGGACGGGGAAGTGCCCCCGGAAGCCATCTCCATCAACGCCATCACTTCCATCATGCTCCGTGAGTAGTTCCCCCATGGACTACGGGTTCTAGCTGTAGCTAGTTGGTATCATCTCTCCCATGTTCTTCAATACAATGATCTCATGAGCTGCCTTACATGATTGAGATTCATCTGATGTAATCGGTGTTGTGTTTGTTGGGATCTGATGGATTGTTACATTATGATTAGTCTATTTATAAAGTTGTGAAGTTATTGTTGCTGCAATCTTGTTGTGTTTAAAGCTTGTCACTAGGGCCCGAGTGGCATGATCTTAGATTTAAGCTCTATACTTATTGCTTAGATTGTATCTACAAGTTGTTTGCACATGTCTATGTCCGGAACCCGAGGCCCCAGAGTGACAGCAACTTGGATAACTGGAGGGCAAGGCTTAGGTATGAGGATCACATGTTTTCACGGAGTGTTAATGCTTTGCTCCGGTGCTCTATTAAAAGGAGTACCTTAATTTCCAGTAGATTCCCTAGAGGCCCGGTTGCCACCGGCTGGTAGGACAAAAGATGTTGTACAAGTTTCTCATTGCGAGCACGTATGACTATATATGGAAAACATGCCTACATGATTAATAATCTTGATGTTCTGTCTTAATGCTATTTCAATCCTATCAATTGCCCAAGCTGTAATTTGTTCACCCAACACTTGTTATTGGAGAGTTACCACTAGTGTAGATAGCTGGGAACCCCGGTCCATCTTTCATCATCATATACTCGTTCTATATGTCATTGGAAGTAGTATCAACTATTTTCTGGTGCCATTGCTCTCATATTACTATTACTGCTGCTGTGTTACTGTTACTACTGCTCTCATATTACTGCTACTTTCACATCACCCCTGTTACTAGTGCTTTTCCAGGTGCAGCTGAATTGACAACTCAGTTGTTAAGTCTTATAAGTATTCTTTGTCTCCCCTTGTGTCAAATCAATAAATTGGGTTTTACTTCCCTCGAAGACTGTTGCGATCCCCTATACTTGTGGGTTATCAAGACTATTTTCTGGCGCCGTTGCCGGGGAGGCATAGCTCTACTCATAAGTTCACCCGGGGAGTACACTCTACCTCTCTCTCTGTTTTTGTTTTATTTTATTTTGTTTTGCTTAGTTTACTTTTGTCTAGTTTATTTGTGCTTAGTTTATTTCTGTCTAGTTTTATTTTGCTTAGTTTACTTTTGTCTAGTTTGTTTTTGTCTTGTTTTATTTTCCTCATATACCCGAAAATCCATAAAAATTTGAAAAACCTAAAAATTAAAAACTGCTATTATGGGAGAACCTACAACCTATTTGGAGCTTATAGAATTATATATGCATTATAGAGAATCAAGAACGGGAAAAGTTATGAGTGCTGTGATATAAAAATTGAATACAATTGCTAAAATCTTGTTTAAACGCCATGATATAAACTGTTGCTCTAAACAGGATACTAAACATCTTAAATTTCAATGTGGCTTTAGTGAGGAAGTTTTAATTAAGAACTACAATTGGAATAGCTATATTCATTTTGGGTTCGAAGAAGTAGAACAATTTGTTTTGTTTATGGGAGTTTCTGAGATCGAATCCTTCATTGCTAAAAATTATGAAACTTGTGTTGTTTGTAAGGACCTTAAAGATTATGTCTTTTCTATTCTTAATTTTTGCGTAGAAAGCTACGGTGATAAGCCCTATATCTTTGATTATAAAGAGAGACTCATTAATGCACAAGAATGCACTCACAATTTGCAGGAACCAGTGGAAGAAGAAATTGATGAACCTGGAAGCTCATTGGATGAAAAAGAAGAGGAGAGTGATGAACAAAAGGAGGTTGAATGTTATGTTCCTGTGGATTCTCTTGAAATATTCCCTATGAGTAAAACTTGTGAGAATAATTATGCTACTGTTATCTATGATAACCCATGCTACTTTGATAAATCTTATGATAATGCTTTGTTTGTGCCTTGATGTCGAAATGCATGGTACTAAAGAGTTTTGCTTGGCAAATGTTTATGATAAATCTCTAGATGATGGTCCTATGTTACTTGATAATATTAATTGTACTACTAATGAAAATGGGATTGGAGAGTTCTTGACTTTATCTATGGGTCCCATGTCTTTTGAGATTGATCAATCATCTTGTTATAATATTGATAAAAGTGGATTTGAAAGTTTTGATCCTATTATTTTTGAGCTTGATAGAAATTATGTGTTTGGAAATCGTGAAAAGCATGCTGTATGTGATAGTTATGTTGTTGAGTCTGTTCATGAAGCTACTGAAAATTATTATGAGAGAGGAAAATATGGTTGTAGAAATTTGCATGGTACTAAAACACCTCTCTATATGCTGAAAATTTTGAAGTTACTCTTGTTTTATCTTCTTATGCTTGTCACTTTGTTCTTCATGAATTTATTTGTGTACAAGATCCCTATGCCTAGGAAGTGGGTTAGACTTAAATGTGTTTTGAACTTGCTTTTTGATGCTCTCCTTTGTTTCAACTCTTATTTCTTGCGAGTGCATCATTAAAACTGTTGAGCCCATCTTAATGGCTATAAAGAAAGCACTTTTTGGGAGATAACCTATGTGTTTATTTTGCTACTGTTTTGTTGTGTTTTGGAAGTTGTTACTACTGTAGCAACCTCTCCTTATCTTTATTTTATTGCATTGTTGTGCCAAGTGAAGTCTCTAATAGAAGGGTGATGCTAGATTTGGATTACTGCGCAGAAACAGATTTCTTGCTGTCACGAATCTGGGTATGATTCTCTGTAGGTAACTCAGAAAAATCTGCCAATTTACGTGAGTGATCCTCAGATAGGTACGCAACTTTCATTAGTTTTGAGTTTTATGATTTGAGCAACGGAAGTACCTCTTAAAAATTCATGTTTACTGGCTGTTCTGTTTTGACAGATTATGTCTCTGTTTTTTGCATTGTCTCTTGTGGACTTTAAGTGAGGCTTTCTAGACGTGGAGAGCTGTAGCTAATGTTTTATTGAGTTCTTGCAATGTGTCACTACAGGGCCAAGGTGGATTAAAGTTTTTTGAGTAGTAACCCCTCTAATCACGTTTATGAGAAGTTTGGTGTGAAGGAACTTTTCAAGGATCAAGAGAGGAGGATGATATATGATCAAGAAGAGTGAAAAGTCTAAGCTTGGGGATGCCCCCGTGGTTCATCCCTGCATATTTCAAGAAGACTCAAGCGTCTAAGCTTGGGGATGCCCAAGGCATCCCCTTCTTCATCAACTTATCAGGTTTCTTCTATTGAAACTATATTTTTATTCGGTCACATCTTATGTTCTTTACTTGGAGCGTCTGTGTGTTTTATTTTTGTTTATGTTTGAATAAATTCGGATCCTAGCAATCCTTGTGTGGGAGAGATACACGCTCCTCTTTTTCATATGAACACTTGTGTTTTTTCGCTCTTACTTTTAATGTTCAATGTCAAAAGTTGGAAGCTATTGCATTTATTGCTATTTGGTTGGAAACAGAAAATGCTTCATATTGTCTTGAATAATTTGATAATTGGCAATTGTTTTGAGCTCTCAAGTAGATCATGTTTATTGCATCATGTAGTTTAAACCTATTAGTGGAGAAATATCGTAGAGCTTGTTGAAATTGGTTTGCATGATTGATCTCTCTAAGGTCTAGATATTTTCTAGTAGAAGTGTTTGAGCAACAAGGAAGACAGTGTAGAGTTTTATAATGCTTGCAATATGTTCTTATGTGAGTTTTGCTGTACCGGTTCATACTTGTGTTTGCTTCAAACAACCTTGCTAGCCAAAGCCTTGTACTGAGAGGGAATGCTTCTCGTGCATCCAAAACCTTGAGCCAAAACCTATGCCATGTGTGTCCACCATAACTACCTACTATGTGGTATTTTCTGCCATTCCAAGTAAATACTTCATGTGCTACCTTTAAACAATTCAAAACTTTATTATCTCTTATTTGTGTCAATGTTTTATAGCTCATGAGGAAATATGTGGTGTTTTATCTTTCAATCTTGTTGGGTAGCTTTCACCAATGGACTAGTGGCTTCATCCGCTTATCCAATAATTTTGCAAAAAGAGTCAGCGCGGGGTTCCCAGCCCCAATTAATCAACTTTCATTAATAATTCTCTTCACATGTTTTGCTCTGATTCATCGATAAGCAACTTAATTTTGCAAATAGACACTCCTTCATGGTATGTGAATGTTGGAAGGCACCCGAGGATTCGGTTAGCCATGGCTTGTGTAAGCAAAAGGTTGGGAGGAGTGTCAACCATAAATAAAACTAAAATACATGTGTAAACAAAAGAGAAGAGGGATGATCTACCTTGCTGGTAGAAATAACGTCCTTCATGGGAGCCGCTCTTTGAAAGTCTGTTTGGCAAGGGGGTTAGAGTGCCCACTACCATTCCTTGACAACAACAAACACCTCTCAAAACTTTACTTTTATACTCTCTATATGATTTCAAAACTTAAAAAGCTCTAGCACATGATTTAATCCCTGCTTCCCTCGCGAAGGGCCATTCTTTTACTTTATGTTGAGTCGGTTTACCTACTTCCTTCCATCTTAGAAGCAAACACTTGTGTCAACCGTGCATTGATTCTTACATACTTGCTTATTTGCATTCATCATATTACTTTGTGTTGACAATTATCCATGAGATATGCATGTTGAAAGTTGAAAGCAACTGCTGAAACTTAAATCTTCCTCTGTGTTGCTTCGATACCTTTACTATGAATTTATTGCTTTATGAGTTAACTCTTGTGCGAGACTTTTGATGCTTGTCTTGAAAGTACTATTCATGAAAAGTTTTACTATATGTTATCTATTTGTTAGCAACTATAGATCATTGCCTTGAGTCACTGCATTCATCTCATATGCTTTATAATAGTATGATCAAGGTTATCTAAGTAGCATGTCACTACAGAAATTACTCTTTTTATCGTTTACCTACTCGAGGGCGAGCAGGAATTAAGCTTGGGGATGGTGATATGTCTCCAACGTACCTATAATTTCTGATGTTCCATGCTTGTTTTATGACAATACTTACATGTTTTGCTCGCACTTTATGATGTTTTTATGCATTTTCCGGAACTAACCTATTAACGAGATGCCGAAGGGCCAGTTGCTGTTTTCTGTTGTTTTTGGTTCCAGAAAGGCTGTTCGGGCAATATTCTCGGAATTCGACTAAACGAAGACCCAACGTCTTATTTTTCCCGGAACCTTCCAGAAAGTCAGAGGGGGACCAGAGGGGAGCCCTGGGGGCCCCACACATGTGGCCGGCGCGGCCCAGGAGGGGGGCGCGCCGCCCTAGTGTGAGGTGGCCCCGTGGCCCCTCCGACTCCGACTCTTCGCCTATTTAAGCCGTCTCGACCTAAAAACGCGATACCAATTGACGAAACTCCAGAAAGACTCCAGGGGCGCCGCCACCATCGCAAAACTCCGTTTCGGGGGACAGAAGTCTCTGTTCCGGCACCCTGCCGGGACGGGGAAGTGCCCCCGGAAGCCATCTCCATCAACGCCGTCGCCTCCATCATGCTCCGTGAGTAGTTCCCCCATGGACTACGGGTTCTAGCTGTAGCTAGTTGGTATCATCTCTCCCATGTTCTTCAATACAATGATCTCATGAGCTTCCTTACATGATTGAGATTCATCTGATGTAATCGGTGTTGTGTTTGTTGGGATCCGATGGATTGTTACATTATGATTAGTCTATCTATAAAGTTGTGAAGTTATTGTTGCTGCAATCTTGTTGTGTTTAATGCTTTTCACTAGGGCCCGAGTGGCATGATCTTAGATTTAAGCTCTATACTTATTGCTTAGATTGTATCTACAAGTTGTTTGCACATGTCTATGTCCGGAACCCGAGGCCCCGTAGTGACAAAGAATCGGGATAACTGGAGGGGAAGGCTTAGGTATGAGGATCACATGTTTTCACGGAGTGTTAATGCTTTGCTCCGGTGCTCTATTAAAAGGAGTACCTTAATTTCCAAGTAGATTCCCTAGAGGCCCGGCTGCCACCGGCTGGTAGGACAAAAGATGTTGTACAAGTTTCTCATTGCGAGCACGTATGACTATATATGGAAAACATGCCTACATGATTAATGATCTTGATGTTCTGTCTTAATGCTATTTCAATCCTATCAATTTCCCAACTGTAATTTGTTCACCCAACACTTGTTATTGGAGAGTTACCGCTAGTGTAGATAGTTGGGAACCCCGGTCCATCTTTCATCATCATATACTCGTTCTATATGTCATTGGAAGTAGTATCAACTATTTTCTGGTGCCATTGCTCTCATATTACTATTACTGCTGCTGTGTTACTATTACTACTGCTCTCATATTACTGCTACTTTCACATCACCCCTGTTACTAGTGCTTTTCCAGGTGCAGTTGAATTGAAAACTCAGTTGTTAAGGCTTATAAGTATTCTTTGTCTCCCCTTGTGTCGAATCAATAAATTGGGTTTTACTTCCCTCGAAGACTGTTGCGATCCCCTATACTTGTGGGTTATCAACCTCCACCATATCAATACATACCATGGTTCCATTGTCCACCACATAGTCATATTCATAGTTATGAAAATAGTGGTTCTGCTTTTTATACAATAATGGTAAACATAGTACTTTGCAAGTAATTTGGTAAAAATACTCAAATGACATGAGCAAGTGATGAACTTGCCTGAACACTACAAAGTGTTGCAGTTGGATGGTGTGGACTGACCATTGTCCTCTGTTGCTGAAAAATAGCATCATTGTCCGATAAGGGTAATGGTTAAAGAAGCAATTATGCATGATTCAGCTTTTAGGGTTTGTTTCCCCCCTTCCGGTGTCTTATCATTTTATGTGAGAGGTTAATACTAAGAACAATTTAGGGATACTTTGTTTAGGGTAAAATACAACCTTGAAATGTTGTCAAGGTGTTTTTAAAGTCCAAGTGAATTTATGGACTTATTTTCATTATTGAAAATATAAGGTGTGATTTAAATGATTATTATAATCATCAAATTAGGACTTATTCTTAGTTGTCTTCAAAAATTCCTTTTGATATTTTACTCTGATAGAGAATTTTATGCTGAGCATTTTTCATATTTTTAATTATTTTTTTAGAGCTCTTATCAATTTTCTATTTAATTTCAAAGTTTCTGGTTTAAATGAATTTGTGAAATTACTAAAATGTCCCTGGGCCCACCTGTCAGTGTGGCCCAGCGGGTTGAGTCTAACTCGAGCCGCACCAACCGGCTCGGTCGAACTCAGTCGCCCCTTCCTCTTCTCTCTCGCGAAACCCTAGCTCTCTCCTCTCCCGCGACGCCGTGGTCGCCCGCGCCGTCGCCGAATTACTCCGGCCGCCTCCGGCCACTCCCGCCGGCGAGATCGGTCGCAAAATGACGGCCGCTCGACGGCGCACCGATCGGTCCGCGCCGATCTGCGTTTCTTCGCCGCCACCGTTCGCCCCCAACGCATCTGCGACACGGCCGTGGTGATCCGCGGCGATTCATCGCCCGCCGTCGATCCTGGCGTCGTGGCGTGGCCGTGTGCCTCGCCGTGGTGGTGCTGGGGCGTTTGCGCCCGGCGACGCCTGGCCTGGCTGCGGCCTGGCGCTGCCGTGGTCGGCCGTGCCGCCGTGCCGCCATGGGCACGCTGCGGTGCTCTGCTCCAGGTGTGTTCGCCTCCTTCTCTCCTGTCTTCTCTATCTCCTCTCCTTCCTCTGGATGCCTAGGCATCCACCTTGATGTGCTTCTGCTGCGCCTCTGTGCTTTGCGCCATGCCTGCTCTGGTGCTTCCTGGGTGTGCTAGTTGCTGCTTTGCTTGCTATGGATGCGCGTATGCTGCTGTGTTGTGCTGCTGCCATGGATCCTAGCTGCTGTGATGTGCTGTTCTTCTCTATAACTTGCTGTTGTAACTCATGAGCTCTTGCTCAAGAACATAATGTGATGCTTATACTCTATTTAATTGTTCCTACTGTTGCTATATGGCTCCATCCTCTCCTGTGTGTGCATTTCCTTGCCCCTGGCTTGATCATGATGCATGATCCTTACATTATGCAAGTGCCAGTGCTCCTAGGGTGCTATCCCTTGTGTTATAATTCCTGGAAATGCTCCATTGAGCATTATTGTTGGCTAGACAACACCATCCAGTGATGGTGTGCTTCTGGATACAATTGTATTTAGCTCATTTGCTTATCTGTGATGCAATTGTTCATGTCATGTGGCTGATTTAATTATCTGGTCCATGTATTGATACTAGAATTGATTCTAGCATGCTCTAGCAAGCTTCTGATGATCTTGTGATCATCAGTTGCTTGTAAAAGCTGTTGTGTTATTACTGTGCCTCACTGCTGCTCAATCTGTGATGTGTGTGTGTCACACAGGCTTGTGCTGATGTGTGCTGGTGCTTGCTCAAGCATCTGTTGATGCTTGTGATGATCCATTGGATCATGTGCAAGTGTTCCAGTTACTGGTGACTTATGTATTTCATTTATCTCGCATAGCTTGTCATTGTTTATTGGATAAATGAGATGAACTGCTTGCAGTGATGACTCTTATAATTAATTTAATTGAGCTAGAGGGATGCCAACAGTTGTTGGGGACCCTAGCTCCTCTTTGAACCCATCTGGGTAATGATACTAGTGCTTAGCTTGATGGTTTTGTGGTTGAGGTGACCCTAGCAGTAATCATCTACTATTTTTGGGTAGCTCCCCTCTCTGTGGCTTGCTGTGGATTGCTAGATGCTTTCTGGGTGATCCCCTTTTTGGATTGCCAGTAGTTTTTTATGTTGAAAATCATATAGACAATAATTTTTCTTAATATCTGATGGTTTAGTGAACCATTTAGTGCTAGGTGAGTTGGGTTAGGCTAGCTGTGGATCAATCATTGCTGGATTCTTTAGTTTGCCTTAGTGATGATACACTTGGCTTGACCAATTCTTCCCTAGGGTTATTCTCTTCTGGCTTATTCCCCATTTTGCCAGCATCAAATGGTTTAACACCAAATGATGATGCACACAGGGTAATCATACCCTGTGACTTGTGTATGTGTTATGCACATGCTTGTGTTATGAGCAAAACTGATGTTTTCTCATGAATTTGGGTATACCTCACTCCAGCTCCTAGATTAAGTGCTGATGTAGTGGATTTGCTTCTGGTTTGGTTGATTTGCTTGCCCTACTCCTCCTGGCTTGCTGGTGATGCTTGATTAATTTCAGTGTTTACTGGAATAGGCTGAGCAGCTCTAGCTGTTCACCTGTTCTTGATGTGTTCTTACCCTGATGCTTGTGTCGATGAGCATCTAGGGTTTGGTGACTGAAAAGTTTATATACCTCCTGGTGCTCTTCTCCTTGGTCGACAACAAGGTGCTGTGTGCGTGATGACTCCCCCTGTGTGAGTGTGCTGGTGAGCATGCTCCTCACCTTGTGAGCTGCTTGCACTGTGTATGGTTGGGACTTGTGTGCTGAGGATCAGCTCGGGTGATCATGGTCATATCCTCTCAATTTCAATTTTTTTTGCTAACCTGCCAAGTGGCAATGCCACTTGGCATAACCCTTTGTTCGATCTTTGTGTGTGTGCAGGGAACAATGAGATGATCAAGATGAAGATCAAGATCATCTTGATCAAGAATTTCATGATGATCAACTATGTAGTTTAGGACATTTAATTGACTTGTAATTTTCCTTTTTCTTTTTACATTTATCCAATTCTTGTAATGTGTTGTAATATTTCATAATTCAATTCTGAATATTGTAAATGACAATGTATTATGTGTGATGATCAATAAAGCTCAAAGTTTCTCTAATGAGCTTTTATTTATATGATGTATAATTAATATCCTTGATTATTTATACTTGTTTAATAAATTACTTCTATTGAAATTATGAAATGTTCATGTGATGTTTGAATTTGGAATTCAAACTTACTAAGTTGAACTCAATCATGCAACTTAATGTTTATGATAACTATTCCCCTCTCTTCTCAAAAACTCTCGTCTAGTTGAGTGAGGTCCAAATTTATCGCACTCTCGAAACCCTAACCCTGTGAGGTGTCGAGAGAGAAACTTGTCCCCCTTCGATGCAGTTTTCCTTTTAAAAACGCGAAATTTCCCCAGAATTTACGATGCAATGCACATCCCTTTCTAAAATCTACCCATCGATCGTCTCTAAACCTGGGACATTACAAAAAGTGGTGCCAACGGCTATCGTCGGCCCAATGGACAGATGTGCCGATGGGGAAAGTGGTGCAGCTGACGGCTACCGTCGGCCCAATGGACACATGTGCTAACATGTCATGTTGTGCCGACGATCGCCATCTGTGCCGACGGTCCTTTTCTGTGGGCTGGTGTAGACGGGGTCTTTGCCTATGGTCCCGATAATTTGTCGTCGGCATATGATTCACCCATCGGCATTCTTCCTTACTGCGTGCGTAACAACCTGGACGCGCTTCAAAATGACATTAACACTCTTAGTAATTATTAAGACAGGAAACTTTGACAAAAATGATGAGGATGAACGCAACATGCATGATTATACCATCTAATACCAGGAAATAGGTACACCTGGTGATAGGGGAAACCGACAGGGATGGCGACTTCCACCCCCCCCACCCTAAACCACCTCACCGCCGGCGATCATCGGCAATTGTGGCTCTCCTGCCACATTGGAGCCGATCAGTTTGTTCCCCTCTTCTTTCCCAACAAGGTAACTGGTTTTCTCACACCATCTCATGGCCTCTCCTTCCTGGATCTGGAATGTCTCCTACATGTCGGTACACGATATGGATAATGGTGTTCGCAACCTCAAGGATGGCGAGATTCAGGGTTGGTCTTCCAATTGGATCTTGCTATTTGATGATAAGGGGATCCCAATAACTGGTAGACCCATTCAGAAGGATGTTGATGAGTTTAAAGTTGGATCTGTCATTGAGTTTTCAGAGTTTCATGCGTTTATTGATCATTGCATTTCTCCCTCACCTGATGCTCATACTGCGGTTTCCGATCAAGAGTCTTTGGATCTAGCTGCTGTTGATCGTTTGAAGGGTAAGTCTAAAGTGTTGGATCCTACTTCTGCGGAGATCAATTCTAAGGTATCTTCTCCTGTTGCGGATCTTGCTCCTCCCTCTAAGATTTGGAAGATCACCTACTCCACACATAAAGATCTGGAGCGAGGACGGATGAAAGCTTATGATGGGTCTCTCTCCCTGTCTGTCAAGGATGATTGGATCTCTCTTCTGGATGCCAAAGGTAAAATTGTTGGTTGCAGATATAAGGAATCCAAGGACAAGTTCTCTATTGGGGCAAAATTATCATTCCCTATGCATGTTGTTCGTATGGGACAATTGTTGAACTCCACAGGTGTTAACACGCGATCTTGCATGGCCCATGCACCACCTGACACGATTCCACATGCAATTCCTAGTGCTGATCCAAATGCACCGTCTAGCTCTAATGCACCATCTAGCTCTAATAATCATCAAGATTCCCCTAAGATGGATCACTACTGTTTGTCAAAAGTTCTTGATTATAGCCCTGGTATCAAGGTTGCAAAGTATTGTTTATCTAAATTTGGCAGAGCAGTACATCCATCTGCTACTTCTGGGCATTTTACAATGGTGGTTTCTTTTGGACGTGCATCTTTCAGACTTGATGAAAGTTCAGTGGGGATTGCACTAGAGGCAGCAACTGGTGGTTTCAGTGGTGATCTCAAAGTTTCATTGATTCGTGATAGGGTTTTCTCGTTTTGTGTTTCGAGCAAATCTATTGGTTTTCATCTTTTTAACCTGAGAAGTTTTGCATGCAAGCATTTCAAATGTTTCTTTCATCTTTGGAGTTGGGGTGGCCCAAATTGGCAAAGAGAATTTCAAAATTGGCAGTTCGAATGTGAACAATCTTGGACTCTTGTTAGTCCTACAAAAAAAAGAGTGCAACATGGAATGAATGCTATGAGGGATGGCAAGCCTAAGTCTATCTTGAGGACAAGTAAGAATTCATCGTGGAAGCTCACTTTTTCAGATTCTATTGAATACACAAGCTTTGTAAAGGATATAAGGATCCCAATTTCTCTCCTGGTGTGGTCATGCCTCCAACCCATGTTACAACAACTATACCTTCTTTGAAGTTTGGATCAGCTAAGCCTTTTGATTTTGTGCACTGTAAACCTGTGGAACAAAACAAGAGAATGATTGGGGAGATGGAAGCAAATTCATCTCATGATACTCCAGAGGATGTCAATGTTGGGTCTGATCAAGAAGCACAATATGAGGATCCACATGGATATATTGCATTGGAAAATTTGGTTGATGACATGGCCTTTCAATTTTGGGAATGTTCCAGATGTCTCTCCATGGGTCATGTGGCTAAGGATTGTACGAGAAAACTTCGCTGTCGGTTCTGTTTCAGATACGGGCATTTTCGGAAAGATTGTTTTGATTGGAAACAGCGCAAATCGGTCAGATGGGTGCCTAAAAGGAATAATACTGCTATTAATGAACCATCTGTCGGTTCAGACATTGATTCCCACCTGGAGAAGGGTGTCCGGGAGGGGAACGGCGGTTCAGACCCAATTAATATTGCTAGAAGCACCCCGGAGCCTGTTCTTGATAGTTCCACCTCTGTTTCTCTGTTTTCGACGCCTCCGCCCTCACCTTCGTCTCGCCGTCCTGCAATGGCGAACTTTGAAGTGGATCCTGCTCCTTGGCTGCCGCATGGTCATCAGATCATCGATGGTGGTCCTACTCGACTACCTCGGACTTTCTACAGTCCATCGGTCGACCCGCCTCGCCGCCACGACAACATCTGTGTTGCGGAGTTGATGCCGCCGCCACCGATTCCTCTTATTCCGCATTGGCGGCAGCAGGTACGGAACTTCATCGAGGATCATCTACAGCACACTGTTGAGGAGGTTCAGCCATGCTTGTTTGGTTTAGGGTTTTATCGACTGCGAAGTCCAGCAGCTAGAGCTGCTTTGGTCAATCACATCCCTTATCAGATGCAGCAAGGGGTTTTTGTTCGCTTTGTTAATCATGATGATAGGGAGAATCATAGGGCAGTACAAGGTTTTCGTCGTGGCTGGCTAATGTTCCTCGACATTCCACTCGGATTTTAGAAACGACTATGATTTAGCCAATGCTGTCAGTACTTTTGGGAAACTTCTGCATTGGCATCAGGATGATGTGTTACTTGAAAGAACAATCTGTTATGTGGCTTTTCCTTCATATGCTAAGGTTCCAAGGGATGTGGTGTTTAATAAGTTTGCTTCTGTTGGAGGAGTAAAGGAATCCTGGACTGCAGCTTGTTTTATTCTTACTGCTGAGTTTGCTGATGAATTACCTCATGATGAGGATCAAATGCCTCTTAATGGTAATCCACACCCTTTACCAGGACAGCTTGTGCCCAATCTGAATATTTTTGTGAACCCAGAGTTTCCTGAGATAGGTTGGGATGAACAAGAGCAAATGCAGGATAATGACAATGGCCAGGGTGTTCAGCATCCTCTGTTTGCTCCTGAACAAGTCCAGGATCAAGTCATGGAGGTGGATGATGAACCATTACATCAACATCAGGAAGTTGAACCTGAACAGCAGGTGGTCCAGGAGAGTCACCGGCTCAATGATTCTGCTATCATCAATTCTTCAAGTTCAGAAGGTTCAGTTAATATGTTACCTGGTCCACATCAGCTGGTCATCAACAGAATTGAAGTTCAGTTTGAGGTTTTGGGAAAGGATCTCACAGATTTATTGGATAGGATTTTTCCTGCTTACACAAGCTATCTACCTGGTTATACTATTGGCCCTGTACTGCCTAAAGATATGTTCTTGGATGTTGGGGGGATGACCCCCGGTATGCCAAAGGCATGCCAAACCGGATGGTTTGAGCCATCAAGATACCGGTTTAATGTTCGTACCGGAGCTTAAAGATAAGAACTTAGCTAAGTGAAGCTAAGCCGGTATCCCCAAGAGGGGTATGCCGGAACCAGGTAAGAAGATACCGGGCCACCGGAAGAGCGAGCAGGTCGGCAAGACTGGTCAAAGATTCTCTCCAGAGCTAGAAGACAAAGATGAGCTAAGCAAAGTAACTTTAGACGAAGGGCTGACGATAAAGAGAAGGATGACGGTCAAAGAAGCCGGAGGAC